>NC_056735.1:1633756394-1634001394 GCF_019279795.1 Protopterus annectens | reverse complement strand
TTCATCAGAACAAAGTTTCCAAGACACCATCACAATTTAAACTGTATAAAACACATCACATGACCAATTACTCACAATTAACATGTGACCTTTTCTGAAAATCGAATGAACATTAAGAAATTAAAAAATGTTTAAAACATTTTTATATATATAAATACCACTATGTATGTTATATTTCTAAAAATCTATATCTTGCAATGTCTATGTTTTAAAATAGGTAACAATGAAACAACTTTCATTCAATCCAGGGTATAAGGTTGCATTTAACCTTATGTAGGTTCATAGGTTCATAGGTAGGTACTAGCTTTGCCCGAGGGCATTTATAAGCCTAGCCAGAGTGTGTTGGCTTTCGTCACCCCATTGATTAATTAACTGATCCTCTGTCAAGCAGAGCCAATGAAGTGATCCCAGGGGTGTATTTTCTGTTACCCATCCACTCGTCAAGGTTTCTCTGCCTCATGTAATTTGGAATTTTGTTCCAAAGCATGGGGAGTCTCTGTGATAGGAATCTATCCCTCCAGCATGTTCTATTTATTGTTGTGGCGAGGTTTAGCTCACTAGAGCGCGTGGCTCGTAGTGACTTGGATTTCATTAGGTGGAGCATGTCCATCAATTCTGAGTTGGACATGGCTTTGTAAGTCAGGCAGAGATCACTTCTGAATAAGTGATATGCCACTGAGTACAGCTGGAGTTTTTTCAGTCGGACTGCATAGGACATATGTTTGAGGCCAGTAATCCTCTTGGTGAGGTACTTTTGTGGTCTTTCCAGCTGTTGGAAGTGTCTTGTGAGGTACATCCCAAATGGGGCATTGTACTCTGTGATGGGTCTAATGAGTGATGAGTAAAGGGGAACTATAACCTCTTTATTTCTAGATGCGAATCCTTTAGTAATTAGATGGGCCACATCGAAGGATTTCCTAACTACTTTGGAATTATGATTGTCAAAGGAGAGATTACTATCTACCTGGGTCCCCAGATCTTTTATTAACTCTTCTGTATTAAGGGGGCTGCCACCTATGTGGTAATTCATGGGTGTTTTGTTTTTCCCAAATGGAATGACTATGCATTTTTTGGCATTTAGCTTGAGGCCATGACTTTGACACCAGGTGTCCGTCTCAGTAAGGCCCTTTTGGAGGATGTCCGTGTCAGCTGGAGAGTCAATTATGGCTCCCAGTTTGCAGTTATCGGCGAACTTGGTTAGCCATAGTCCTCTTGTGTTTGCCTGTACTTCTGAGAAGTATATGCCGAACAGTAGGGGTCCCAGGACTGAGCCTTGTGGGACACCACTTTTGACTGGTTTAGAGTCAGACCTGGAGCCCACTATTCTTACCATGTGAGTTCTGCCTGTAAGCCAGTTGGCAACCTATCTCGTGACGTAGGGGGTTATGTTCAGGCTGGTGAGTTTTTCTGTACTACCTGAGTGGAGAATGGTGTTGAAAGCCTTGGCAAGGTCAAGGTAGGCTGTGTGAACCACCTTTCCCTCATCTATGGCCTTGGTGACTGTCTCAAAGAAGTCAACCAGGTTTAGTAGGCATGATCTGCCCTTAACAAAGCCGAACTGGGTCAGGTCAAGTGTTTGGAGGTTCCCAATGTCTTTGTTAATGAGTTCCATGATGATGCGCTCCATAGCCTTGCAGACCAGGCTAGTCAGGCTTATGGGGTGATAGTTACCAGGGTCAGTTGTGGCCCCTCCTTTGTGGAGAGGAATAACCGTTGCTGTGCGCCATTCTACGGGCATGTAGCCTGTGGAGTGGTTGAGGTTGAACATCGTGTTTAGGTGGGGGGTTAGTTCATTCTGTAGTTTGTGCAAGACGCAGCTTGGGACACCATCTGGTCCCATTGATGCTGTGTTTTTGGCTTTTGAAAGGGTTGTTTTCACATGTGCGTCTGTGATTTTTGGGACACTACACTTTTCTGGTATTGTTGTGGGTCATTTTGGAGGTAAGAGGGGGGTGAAGTTTGCACTGAATCTATCTGCCAGGATGTTGGCAATATCAGTAGGTTCAGTATATTTTGTGCTATTTTGCACTAGTTCAGTGCATATCTGCGAGTTGCCACTTAGATTCTTAACATAGCTAAAGAAGGCTTTGTGGTTATCTTTTGAATCCTTGGCTATTTTTCTTTCGAAGTTAGCCTTGGATGATTTCATGAGGGACCTTAGTTTCTTACTGATACTGATCAGGGATGTCTTTTCTTCTTGGAATTTGCTTTTTTTCTGAACTAATTTCCTCCTTCTATTGTATAGCCTGTTTATTGCAGGGGTCCACCAAACTGGTTTCCTTCACTTAGAGGAGTGAGTCTTGGTTTTGCTAGGGATGGCATGATCCATGCATCCTTGTAAGTGCTCATAGAGTGCATTTGTAAAGGTTTCTGCATCTTGGGCAGCGTTATCCTTTAGCATGGGGGCTGTGAAACTTAACACTTCTGTCTTAATTAAGGTGAAGTTTGCTTTAGAAAAGTTTTTTACTGTGGTTTTCTTAGTTGGAGGTGGTGGTGGGGTGTGGACATCCAGAGTGATTAGTTTATGGTCTGATCTAACCAGTGACGGGTTGACTACCGGTGTGGAACACCTGTCGCCCATGTTGGTGATGACCAGGTCCAATATGTTTTCACCTCTGGTAGGGGAGTTTACCAGCTGATCCAGGGCATTTGAGTTGATGAATTCCAGGAAGCACCAGGCCTGGGAATTTGTACTCAAGTAGTTTTCCCAGTGAATGGTAGGGTGTTCGGTAGGACCTTCATGTTTTCCAGTGTCTCCAGAAAGGTGGAGTGGTGGTCCTGGGTCATGGAGGGTGATCTGTAGCAGGCCACTATTTCCATTGCAGATTTGCCTGATGTTAGTTGCACATGGATGATCTCAGAGGTATCATGATGTGCCACTAACCTGGAGGTGTAGGTATCCTTGATGAATATGGATACAGCCCCTCCTTTTGTGTTTCGGTCCATGTTCTGTGGCCGAAACGTGTGGTATGAGTTGTAGCCCGGTACTGCTGGGATGCTCTTTGGAGCCATGAACCAGGTTTCTGTTACTGCACAGATGTCAACGTTTTCCATACTGAGGAGTGCTTCGAGCACGTGCATTTTGAGATTTAAACTCCTGGCATTGAGTAGCATAACCCTCAGTTTTTTGTTAATTGTGCTGTTTACGGAGGTGGGTTTGACTTTTGAGCCTTGCCTAAAAAAGGCACTATGGGGGCAGCAAGAGCCTTGGCCAGTATTCAAAAGCCTAGGGGTGACAGGTGCAAGCCATCTCTTGTGAAGCAGCTCTTCCATGTCTCTTTTCATGTAGTCTGTGCCTTATCTGTTTCCTTCACATTGAAATACTCTTCTGTAACTTTCCCTTGCAAGTCTTTTTTAATATAGTCTAAAACAAAAAAACTAAAGTTGTGTGAAGCATATTTAGATATATGTTTATATAAGGCATTTGTTTGATTCTCATTCCTAATATCTAAAAAATGCTCATAAATGTGGTCTCTTAATCTCCTAGAAGTTTTCCCAACATAAAAACAAGGACAATCTTTACACTGGGCCACATATACTACATTATTCATGTTACAATTGAAATAAGCTTTCACAATATACTTCTTATTCTGAATAACAATATTTTCACCCACCAATATATGTTAACATTGTGTACAGGCCCCACACTTATGGGTGCCTGTTTTACCTCTAATAATGTCATCGATGGACCCCTTCTCTGATAATTTTTTTAAAGGTTATATCTTTCCTATAACCTATCTTTGGTTTCAACCCCATTCTCTATACTATCTCTGGGTCATTTAAAAATATCCACCAGTTTTTGTAAATAATTTCAATAATGTAAGAGTGTCCAAACAATAAGTTGTTATAAAAACATTGTTATTCCATGTGGGCCTATCGGCCAAGGCCAACACTACATCACTGCCATAATTTAAAATGGGGGGGTACACATCTTGTTCCATTTTATTGACAACTTCCAACTGAATGTCCATTAAAAACTCACGAGGATAACCCCTAGCAATAAACATATTCACTACTTTCTCACATTCCTTGAGAAACCTCATGTTATCTGAAATCATCCTTGCCAACCGTATTAGCTGGCCCTTGACTACTGATTTCTTTTGATGCTGGGGGTGTCTGCTTGAATAATGGAGGTATGAATTCTAAAAGGTAGGTTTACGGTGGATATTAGAAACATACAAATTGTGACCTAAATCCTTACTAATTTCTACATCTATAAACACAATAATGTCCCTGTGATATGATAAAAATGCAACCGTATTGTTGATATAAATCAAAGATTTCTCCAACCTTTCAACTGAATCATTCCATAAGATAAATATATCATTCAGGAATCTGATATACATTCCCCAGTTCCTGGCAAAGGGACTGTTAAATAAATACTGCTCTTCCCACTCAGCCATAATATAGTTTGCAAACATGGGGGCACACACTGCCCCCATGGCAACGCCAGTAGTTTGCTTGAAATACTAAGAAATATAAAATATTGTTTTTTAATACCATTTCCATCAAGGTACTCATAACACTGATACCATCTGTACTCAATTGTCTGTGTTTTGTTAGTTGTTCTTCAAACTACATTAAACCCAGTTCATGTGGAATCACAGAAAATAAATTGTGAACATCTATAGTTACAAATATGACATTAAGATTAAACTCCACTTCATTAAACATCTTAAGAAAATGCCAAGAATCTTTGCAAATCTGATGTATATTTGCTAACTCATTTTTTAACCTCAAAAATGTTTTAGACCTTTTGGCATCTACTGTAGGTCAAAATGAGGGTTGTTGATGTCTTCATGCAATTTTGGAATCCCAAAAATGCTTGCCACTACCAGTTTGTCATTAGACATGAAGTCAAATTCACTTTTGGAAATATGTCCATCTATCAATAAATCTTCTAAACACAAATCAATCTTAGAATAAGAATATGTATCTCATTTTTAGAAACAATCTCATACGTATCTTCCATTAAAAAAACATTCATTCTATTCACATAGTCTATATGATTCATGAAAACCAGTCCACCCCCCCTTATCAGGTTTCATCACACGTATCTTATTATCTGATACCAATTCCTGTAACAAACATTGTTCGCTTCTTGTTATATTACACTTATAATTTTTCTTGCCATACCTGTACATATTCCTGATATCATATTTGCAACATTTCTCATTATTGTTTGCAAAATTTGCTGCAAAGTTGGATTAAAAATAATAGGCCAATAAAGGGAATCATTTATCAAACTCACCCTGGCTTCACTGAACCACAGTGGCAAATTCAGTTTCCTTACAAATAATTTTAAATCAGTAATAGTTTTTGTTATGTTAGCCCTTCTTGCTACCTTGAAAGTCATTCCCTTGGATAACAAATCAGCATGTGCTGTCATTAAGACCTTGTCAGAAAAAGTGTATATACAAAAGTCCTTAATTGTATGAACAACAATAACCTTAAATAAGGGTTCAGTACCTTGTTGAATATTAAATTCGTCTAGTGCTGCTGTTTACTCCATTGATAATATTTCTTCGGTTTTGCTCCCTAGGCTGTATAATCCCCATTAAAACTTTGCAGCTGGTTCCATTGTTGAGACTTCCTGATCCTCTCGGATCGTCTTACTGCTTCCTCCCATAAAAGGGCAGTTCCCTCATTGTGACGATTATTTGAATAGTCGCTTCCGGTAAACAAATCAGAATCCACTTGATTGGTTAAGTTCCTGTTGCCTAGGGAACCAGGTGGTTTCTGGTAGGCTTTACCCACATCATAATCTCTTAGGTCCCTTCTCAATTTATTCATTTTCCGCTGAAGTATCTGATAACAAATAGAGTCCACTCTTTTGAATACGTTGATATAATTTGTTTCATAATGATCGAATAAAAGATCCCCTTTGATCTGTTTGTTCAATGTATCCATTTGGGTGGACATTTGCTGCATTTCAGTGTTGTTATAGATAATCATCAGCCGTAATACTTCAAAACCTGCTCTATCAAATATTTAAAGCAACTCTTGTAACATATTACTGTTTCTGCTTATTCCGTTAGGGTATCGCCACATTCTTAAACCCTTTGGAATACAGTTGCAATCCAAATTCTTTTGTAAATAAGCGTTTTTGAGTTGTGTCTTTTTATATTTAAGGAGCTACTTCTCAAAGTTCTTTAACTTATCTCCCAAAGTGATCGGGACCCCAGTGTTTCCTAAATGGTTGTTACTGTATACAGAAAAACTGAAACTCTGATTTTTCCACAAAAAATTGAGATTGGTTAAACGATGCATTATTAGAGTCTTGATTTGATGAACTATTTGGTATACCTGTTGATTGAGTAAGCAGTAAACCCAAACTATTATTAACAGTGGATCCATTCTGACTAATAGGTGTATTAGTAGTCTAGGAATTAGGCTGACGCTGCATCTGTTGAATTAATAATATCAGTTCACCAGAGTTAGAGATGCATTCCATATATTTGGTCTCCACTCACCACCAGGGACAGGCAGGACACAAACAAACAAACTGATAAATTCTGAAACACAACAAACCAACTGTAAATATCAACCATTAAGACTGACGATGATGAAAACAGTAAAAATCCATACACCTTTATTGAAATAACTGTAGGTTAAGCGCTTTCGTTCTCAATAATTGGAATTTCATCACAACAAAATCTGAAGGTAATGCTACTCAATGCTAGAAGTCTAAACCTCAAAATGCACTCTCTCGAGGCACTCCTAAAAATGGAGAACATCGATATCTGTGCAGTAACTGAGACCTGGTTCAAGGCTCCAGAGAGCACCCCTGCAATACCAGGTTACAACTCTTACCACACTTTTCGGCCACCAAACCAGGACCGAAACACTAAAGGTGGAGGAGTGTCAATATTCACCAAGGATATTCACACCACCAGGCTAGTTGGCCAACACAATGTGTCTGAAATTCTCCAAGTGCAACTAACACTAGGTAAGACTGCAATCCAAATTGTAGCTTGCTACAGATCCCCACCATACCCCAAGATTCTCACTACACCTTTCTAAACATACTGGAAAATATTAAGATAGAACCAAACACCCTAATACTGGGTGATTTTAACTACCCTGCCATTAACTGGGAAAACTACTCATGTCCCAACACCTTTAAGAACGGTTCTTGGAATTCATAAATTCCAATGCCCTGGATCAACTAATCCATAGTCCCACCAGGGGCTCCAATATCCTAGACCTGGTCATTACCAACATGGGAAATCAATGCTCCATACCTATGGTCACCCCCTCGTTAGTCAGGTCTGACCATAAGCTAATCACCCTTAACATCCACATCCCACCCCCACCCCCCAGTAAAGAAACCACCATACAAAACTTCTCCAAAGCCAACTTCATGCTACTCAAGTCAGAAGTGACAAACTTCATAACACCCATGCAGACGGCAACTGAAAGTTCAACTGCTGAATCCTACACTAAGGCACTGTACGAGCACATCCACTCATGCATGAATCGAGCCATCCCAAATAGAACCAAAATGCTCTCATCCAAAAAGGAAGCCAATCTGGTGGTCCCCTGCCATAAACAAACTTTACAACAAAAGGAAGAAACTTTTGCAGAAAAGAGGAAAATCCCAGGATGCAAAAAACTCCCTTACTAGCCTCAGTAAGAAACTGAGATGCCTCATAAAATCCTCCAAAGCTAGTTACGAAAATAAAACTGCCAAAGATTCCAAAGACAACCACAAAGCATTCTATAACTATGTCAAGAATCTAAATGGCAATGCTCAGATCTGCTCTGAGCTAAAACAGAATGGCATTAAATATACTGATCCAAAGGATATTGCCAATATCCTGGCAGATCGATTCAGTGCCAACTTCACCCCCTCTCACGCCCTAAATGGCCCATCTCAATACCAGAAGATTGCCAAATTCCAGTAATAACGGCCACACAGGTACAAAACGCACTCTCTAAAGCCAAGAATACAGCATCCATGGGACCAGATGACATCCCGGCTGTGTACTACATGAACTACAATATGAACTGGCACCTCACCTAAGTGTCATGTTTAATCATAGCCTCACCTCAGGTTTCGTGCCCACTGAGTGGCGCAGAGCTACAGTTATCCCAATCCACAAGGGGATCCACCTTGGATCCCGGAAACTACCGTCCCATCAGTCTGACAAGCCTTATCTGCAAGGCCATGGAGCGTATTATCATGGAACTTATAAACAAAGACATTGGCAACCTTCAAACACTGGACCCCACCCAGTTTGGGTTTGTGAAGGGCCGATCTTGTCTCCTGAACCTGATTGACTTCTTTGAATCAGTCTCCAGAGCCATGGACAAGGATAAGGTGGTCCACACAGCCTATCTAGACCTTGCCAAGGCCTTTGGCACCATCCCCACTCTGGAATCATAGATAAACTTACTAAGTTGGGTATTAATCCCTATGTCACCCAATGGGTTGCTAAATGGCTTACTGATAGAACCCACACTGTAAAAGTAGCCGACTCCAAATCCAGCTCCAGACAAGTGACAAGTGGAGTACCTCAGGGTTCAGTCCTGGGGCGCTCTTGTTTGGCATCTACTTCTCTGAAGTACAGGTCAACACTAAGGGACTCTGGCTAACAAAGTTTGCAGATGACTGCAAACTGGGAGCCATTATTGAATCCCAAATGATGTGGATACTCTACAAAAGGGCCTTACAGAAACAGATGCTTGGTGCCAGAGCCATGGGCTCAAGCTCAATGCCAAGAAATGTATTGTTATCCCTTTGGGAAAAACATGTATCCATGAATTACCATATAGGTGGCAGTACACTAAACACAGAAAGTGTGATAAGAGACTTAGGGACACAGGTGGACAGTGGTCTCACCTTCGATAACCACATCACCACAACAGTCAGGAAATCCTTCTATGTGGCACACCTCATCACGAAGGGCTTTTCATCCAGAAAAAGGAGGTCATTGTCCCACTGTACTCATCCCTCATTAGACCAATTATAGAATACAATGCCCCATTTGGTATGTACCTCTCAAGACATCTGCAACAACTGGAAAGGCCTCAGAAATACCTCACTAAAAGAATCACAGGCCTAAAGCAGATGCCCTACGCTGACCGCCTTAAAAACTCCAGCTATACTCTGTCGCATATCGTCTACTCAGAGGCGATCTCTGCTTAACATACAAGGCCATGTCAAACCCAGAGCTGTTGGGACATGCTACACTTAAAGAAATCCCAATCCCTCAGAGCTACACGCTCCAGGGATCTAAACCTTGTCATCACAATAAACAAAACATGCTGGAGGGATAGGTTCCTGACCCAGAGACTCCCCAGACACTGGAATAGATTGCCCATACATGTCAAGCAGAGTGCCTCTTTGGACCTCTTCAAGAGGAACCTTGATGATTGGATGGGAGAAAGGAAATTCACCCCAGGGATCACGTCAGTAGCCCTGCTAGACAGGGGTCCAGTAAAGTAAATAATGTGGGAAGAAATAGCCAGGGAATTGTTATGGCTAGGCTTGTATAGGCCCTAGGGCTGATAGCCTAGTACCAACCTATGAACCTATGAACCAAAGTTTCCCAAGGCACCATCACAATTTAAAGGGTCTATATCACATCGTTTAACTTGTATAAGTTTGAAGGATGTAATATCGAACCCAAAAGTCTGAAACCGCACAATAACGACTACACAGAACAGCGATTTTTTTACCAGGGAAATAAGTCGCTGTTACCCAAAAAAAAAAAAACATAAACCTTAAACTAAAACTACATCCCCCAAGGTGGAGGGCTGTGCCCCCCACACACCCCCACTTAAATATACAAACTCTGAGATCGCATCACAGTGGAGGAAATAACAAAGCCCCAAAAACGGCCCACCAATTTTTTTCCCTGGGAAAAAAATCAACGTGCCATGGCTTTGCTAGTTTTGCATTTCTGACTTTTGGGTTCTATATTACATCATTCGAACTTTATACAAGTGCAATGTGATACAGACCCCAATTTAAACTGTATTCAACACATCACATGACAAATTACTCACAATTAATGTGACTTTTTTTGAAAATCGAATGAACATTAAGAAATTTATATTAGTAATTAGTCATGGATGGTGTCCTGGGAAACTTTGTTATGATGAAGTTCCAATTACTGTGAATGAAAGTGCTTAACCTACAGTTACTTCAAAAAAGGCGTGTGGATTTTTACTGTTTTCATCGACATCAGTATTTTTGGCTGATATTTACACTATATTTATGGGAATATATTTCTCTGGTGCTGAGCAAAAGGGACTCTAGGAATGTCAGTGGAGAGCCACCATCTTTAACTAAGCTGATATCCTTTAATAGGTAATGCTTTGGGCAACAATTTAGAGCAATTAATAGTAAAACAGAAAAGAACTTGTATATGAACACAGGTTTTCTGGCATCTAACTAACACAGTCAAAGAAAACACAATTTGCTGGCAAAATCATAGCACCTTACCCTATCCTTAGAACATCTTTATGTACACAGCTATATAACAACTGCTGCCATTAAACTGTTGTACTACTTTTATGCAATTATCAGCAATAGTTAATATAAAAGACAGATGCATATTTAAGCAAAACCTAGTCCAAATAACCTACTTGACATTAGAGGAACTGAATGTTACATTTGCTGTGTTAACTTAATACTGTCACCATCTTTATCTTCTGGAACACATTTGGTATTAAACCAGTCTACATATGTTCTAACCTCACGTGTACGAAACAAAACTTGAAAAATTCTCATGACACTGTACAATGCTGTTAGCTTACTGTCATCATCTGCATCACAACTATGCTATGGTGTAACCTTTTTATGTCATGACTAAACAAGGATTCTTGGGAACATCCCATCAGTATTAAAACAATGTGTGTGTGTGTGTATATATATATATATACATATATATATATATATATATATACATATATATATATATATATATATATATATATATGTGTGTGTGTGTGTGTGTATATATATATATATATATATATATATATATATATATATATATATATATATATATATGTCTGTGTGTGTGTGTATAGGATCACTACAGACTATCCAAATTCCACAATTCCGAGATTCGAAATCCCAAGGACCAGAATCTCGAGATTGCAGAATCTTGAAAGTAGTGAATGGGAATTGCTGTACAGTGCGGAACGGGAAATTTGCTGTTCAATCCACTGTAGTGCGATCTTGGAGTTGGTTTATTCAAGTTGTGGGGGGTCACAGCATACAGGTTAGAATAGTTCGTTGGATGTTTTACTTTTTTTTTTAATGTTTGGGATTCCGCAATCTCAAGATTCTGGTCCTTGGGATTTCGAGTCTTGGGATTGTGGAATTTCGATATTTCGTAGTGATCCCATATACATACATATATATATATATATATATATATATATATATACACACACACACAAACACACACACATATATATATATATATATATATATATATATATATGTATATATATATATATATATATATATATATATATATATATATATATATATATATACATACATGTACACATGGGTGCAGTTGGTCGACACACATTTGTGCAGCTTTAATGAACTGCTGTACATATTGAGCAACAGGACATTTAGTTGAAAGCTTTTTGGGTGACTTCAGGATGGTCAACAAAGGTAGGTGATGGGGTGGGAGTTTGTATGGGAGTGTATGTGTGTTTTGTAGTTAAGGTAAGGGTTACATAAGGGGGTAGATTTAGTGTGTATGTGATTGCAAGTGTTTAGGGTTACTGTTAGGGTTAGGTTAGGGAACAGATTTTGTGTGTGTGTGTGTGTGTGTGTGTGTGTGTGTGTGTGTGTGTGTGTGTGTGTGTGTGTACTCGCACTTGAATGTGCATGGTGAGTGTTCAAGCTGCCTTGTATAGTGGTAGTGTTATGGGAAGGGCTTTTTTGCAGGCAAGCTGCATGTTAGGCTTAGGGTTAGTACATATAACTAAGCTTTTTTTTCATGTTTAAAAAAAGATGATTATGAACACAAGCAAAACAGAGCATTGCCTAATTCAAGACATACCCTTCTCACAAATAAGGATGGCTTGGGCATTTAGATTTAAATAGTACAGCTTATATCATTTAAGCAGTAAAACCTTATGAGTGATTACTTTTCTTGCAACTTTCTTTCTGAAGAATTAGACTTATTCCTCAACCAATGGATATGCAATAGGTTTGAATAAATGCAGGATATAGACAACAAAGACATTTTACAAGAGTAAACATTAAGTGCAGCTCACAACAAGAACTAGTACAGGCCAGTATGCTAGGTAGCCCCAAGGAAGCACTAATTACACCAGTGATGGTGTAACATATGAATACCGCACACTTTGCATTAGCAACTGTTCCTTGTTTACCATGGACCAAACAAAGACATTCAGATCCCCCTCATTAGCATGCAGATCTCTCCTTTGGAATCAGACAGAAATTCTTTTCCACTTAAGTAAGTAATATTTTCTGGTACTTGTTCTTGTGGCCTCTCTCAAAATGGTAAGCACACCTCTACAGCACAGATGTCTAAGAGTTATATCCACAAACCTGGTAAGTTCAGGGTGGATAGGTTAGAGTACATGGCAGACTCTTCACATTGCATCACTTCCTGAAGCAGGAGGATATTTTTTCCGCTGATCATTTGGATCAGGTGGGCATACCTATCATCTGTCCAGAATTTTGCAGAATATCCATATTTTTACATCATATTTTTGCCTGCTCCTAAAAAAATGTGTGGTTTTCTGATAAATCATTGAGGATTGCCGTCACTAAAAAAATGACAAACATTTAATGCAAAATCTGTTATTCTTTTACTTTTCTAAATTTATAAGAGCAACATTTAAAACCTGTCATTGATTTTGAGCCTTTGTCCCTCCATTACGTTTAGTTCTATCTAGAATTCTTATGCTAAGAGGTTGAGAGGTATACACACTTCTCAAGTGTACCTCATTATGAGGAATGTTCCTGATTCGGTGTCTTAAAACATTCATTCTGATAAATCATTGAGGATTGCCGTCACTAAAAAAATGACAAACATTTAATGCAAAATCTGTTATTCTTGATTTTGAGCCTTTGTCCCTCCATTACGTTTAGTATGCTAAGAGGTTGAGAGGTATACACACTTCTCAAGTGTACCTCATTATGAGGAATGTTCCTGATTCGGTGTCTTAAAACATTCATGTTCCTTGAAGTTTCACAATGAAAGGATCTGTCACACATTCAGTGTTAGCAGATTTTTAACTGATATTCATGGTAAATAGAACTGAATCATACTAATTTATTAAAAGAACTATTATATAATTAATAATATCACATTTTAACATCCCAGAGCTTCCTAGATAAAGATGTTACTAAGCTATTAGTGACTGTTCCAAACTTTGCCCATTTCTTCCACATTTTGAAAGGTAGTATTCCACTTTTTGAAAAGGAAGTATTCCTCATTTTGAAGATAGAAGGTTGAGAGTTATGGAGGTATGCATGTGGGGGAACTAATGCTGTCTTGCCCAAAAGTAGGAAATCAGTAGTATTTCTGAAAGGCCTTTGAGCTGTTTTCCCACTGTCTTGCCTGTGGTAAAAAAAAAAAAAAAAAAAAAAGAACCTTTTTTAGAAAGATAATTCTTGTTATACTTGGGTAGAGCTGGATGGAACTTGTACATGACAAACGTCATGCTCTTCTATATGACTTCCAGGTTTTAAATATATCGTAAGCCTGAAATCAAAACAGCAGCTTTCCATCCAGAGGAACACTGTGTAACCACGCACTTTCATCTTCAGAGACTGAATCCTCAACCAAGAGTGCTTTCTAAGGACTGATCCCATAGCATTAGCCATGGATGATGTAGTTATTGCATCATACCCTCATTTGATATGTTTTCCTAGCTATAAGACAATCTGGACTTATTGTACCAAAGCAGGCATCTGTTTTTTTTGTCCTACATTTCCCCTCCAAGAGTTGTTTTAAGACACGCTGTTGGAATCTAATAATGTGAGTCTGGCAACTACAGGCCCTAACAAATGGAGTCGTAGAACTGCAACTTTTTTCCATATCTACTAAGTAACCTACTCTTCTTACTCATTAGGGAGTGCGTAACAACCTATAGTCAGTCCAGCTCATGTAACAGTCTTCATGGAAACTCTGAGTCTGCTACAAGATTCTTAAACAGGAATTTGTATTGAGCTCATTTTCTGAAAAATCAGTCAGGTATCCTACAGGTAGGATGCTGGGAATCTGTCACTAAGCTGTTTGCATCAAAAGCATCCAGAAGAACTTCTGGAACTGGAGAAATGACAACATGTTTAGGTAAATCAAATCCCATGAGTCCCATAGCTGTCTTCTGAGGAGCAGAGACTTCAGGAACTTGCCATTGAAAATGTTCTTTCATGAGGGAGCTAGTACCCTCGATGACAGATCCACCACTGGAGTTTCAGGGGCCATTTTGTAGTCCTCACTGTATGTGCCATATGCCAGAAGGGATCTGGGATCCTTAGACAACATCCTCCCATCTTATTCAAAATCAGCAAAGTGACAATGTCTGTCTGGTGAGGTCTTCCTCTTTGTCTTAGAGGGCCTAACTTCAGCTACAGATGACTTCTCTGGGCCAGGCTGAAATTATTGTAAAAAACCTGCTGTGGTCTGAAGATATGCCAAGCCAAGGGGCAGCCTTTACTCAGCAAACATTTGAGCCTTAGAGAGGGTCTTAGGTTTGACGACTACCAGGCTTCTAGGAGCATTAGGGGGACCATCCCTAGACACCTATTTTTTGTAGCTGCAGGGGACATCTTTCTCCATGATAAAACAAGAGCAAACTTCCCTCCCCTTGCTTGATCAGAACATCACTACTGGGTGGATGATTCTCATCTTCTACAGTGAGGTTTAAACATACTTCAGTCCAGTGAAGTAAGCTTTCTGCAATAGGCATGAGAGCCTCACAAAGGCCATCATCCAATCATCCACTGTGATGACACCTTGAGATATAGCAAATCCAGCAGAGCTGTCTGGCTTCCTGACATCTTCTCAATTTTTCAGCCACTTCTTTCTCTTGGAGGAGATGACTGGCTGGCTATTTGCATAGATGACCACAAGTTTCCTTCTGTTAAGGTAAGCCTGGACAGTGCTTCATCTTGAGCCCAATATCTTGGGCCTAAATTCCTGTTAAACTCTCACTAGCACTTACCTCATGCTACAAGCCTAGTCAGTATACACATTTCCTGTGTCTGTTTTTCAACTAAATTTGTCACCTATAGACACATTTACCTTTCGTGAGTGTCATACCCAATGTCCAAGAGATATCTGCACTCACAGAGCAAGAAATAATACCAACAGCAGATATCAGATAACCAAAAAGACTACTGTATCTAAGAATATAGAAAAGGCATCCCCTAGTGGGATTACTTATTGAACTGATGCTTGTCTTGAAGTCATGGTTGCCAGACTGACTGTTCAGATATCATGTACCACATGTAATGTACAGTGAAAGAAAGAAGTGAAGATGGCCAGCCTATGTCACCCTTTATGCCAGACGTGTGGTAATGTCAGTGCTGAAAGTGATATCAAACAGCATAGCAGGAATGTTGCTTGGCTGTGAAAGTCTGGCCCGATGCAGTCCTCCATCTGCAGCAGAGCTGTTGGTGTAATGACTGCAGCAGTATTGCAGAACAATTCTTACTTGTCAACTATTTAGCCTAACTATATTGAACACAGCTGGCAGGATGGATGGGTGTGGCAATTCTGGGAGAGAATGCAGCATGCTGATGAGGATGGACCTTTTACTGAGCTCTGGTGGGGGCTGGGGCTTGCAAAAACTGATGAAATGGACATGTGGAATGTGAAAGTGCGGCTGTGCTAGGGCCCGTGGAAGATGCAACCCCATAGACCATGATGACACACTACCCACCCAACCTAAAGTAAAATAATGTTAGAATGCTGGGGGGGAGGGTTTATGAATAGTCCTAGAGCATCAGTCAGCATATATGAAACTGCTGGCTCCAGTTCTGTTCTGCTTCTCCTTCCTGAAGTATCTATGGCAGCCTCAGTTTGGTGGCAATAAGCAAGGATTTTCCAGTCCCCTTACCTCCCTTCATATGGTACCAGGAAGAGGATGGAGCCATATAAAGCTGAATTGCCCTGAGGAACCAAAAGAAAAATTAATACAAGTTTAAGGTTAAAGCTACCCCATGCTTTCAGAAAGTCCAGTGGAGCACTGATTTTTCCTGCATGAAATATTTTCCAAATCTATTTTACTTTATTTTTTTTTAAACAAATTCTGTTTAGTTAAATCTTTAATACATCTGTCTTGTTGTCTTGTGACATCCTGAATGGTGTCTTTCACTGCATTTAATAACAATTGCTTATCTAAACTTTCCTCCAAGGTACCTGATGATTATTGTATCCTATAAAACACTGTAGCTCAAATTTCAGCCAGGACTTCACTCACATTCAGTGCTGTTATACTTCAAGTAGGACCTGCTATAGCTCCAGACCTTCACAACAATGCAGGCACTCATAGGTTCATAGGTAGGTACTAGGCTATTGGCCCTAGGGCCTATATAAGCCTAGCTAAATGGTACCCTGGCTTTCGCCACCCAAGAAAATCATTTTCCTGTGCCCCTGTCGAGCAGAGCCATAGAAGTGATCCCAGGGTGAATTTCCTATCTCCCATCCAATCATCAAGATCTTTCTTGAAGAGTGCTAATGAGGAGCTTTGTTTGATATAGATAGGTAGTTTGTTCCAGAGTATGGGAAGTCTCTGGGACAGGAATCTATCCCTCCAGCATGTTCTGTTTATTGTGGTGACAAGTTTTAGGTCCCTAGAGCGTGTAGCTCACAGGGATTGGGATTTCTTTAAGTGGAGCAGTCCATCAGCTCTGGGTTTGACATAGCTTTGTATGTTAGGCAGATATCGCCTCTGAGCAGGTGATATGCAACAGAGTAAAGCTGGAGGTTTTTGAGATGGTCTGCATAGGGCATCTGTTTGAAGCCGGTAACTTTGTGAGGTATTTCTACGGCCTTTCCAGTTGTTGTAGATGTCTTGGGAGGTACATACCAAAAGGGGGATTGTACTCTACAATGGGTCTAATGAGTGACGAGTAGAGGGGAACAATGACATCTTTTTTCCTGGATGAGAAACCTTTAGTGATGAGATGTGCCATGTAGAAGGATTTCCTGACTACTGTGGCAATGTGATTATCAAAGCAGAGACTACTGTCCACCTGTGTCCCAAGGTCTCTTATCACACTTTTGGTGTTAAGTAGACTACCGCCTATGTGGTAGTTTATGGGTACAGAGTTTTTACCAAAAGGGATGACAATGCACTTTTTGGCATTGAGCTTGAGGCCATGGCTTTGACACCAGGCATCTGTCTCAGTGAGGCCCTTTTGTAGGATGTCCACATCATTAGGAGTTTTGATTATGGCTCCTAGTTTGCAGTCATCTGCAAACTTCATTAGCCAAAGACCTTCTGTGTTAGCCTGTACTTTAGAGAAGTAGATACCAAACAGGAGAGGACCCAGGACTAAATCCTGTAGTACTCCACTTGTCACTGGTCTGAAGTTGGATTTGGAGTCTGCTACTTTCACAGTGTGGGTTCTGTCAGTGAGCCAGATGGCAACCCATCTTGTGGCATAGGGAGTTATACCTAGTTTAGTGAGTTTATCTATAATTCCAGAGGGGGTGATGTTGAAAGCCTTGGTGAGATCTAGATAGGCTGTGTGAACCACCTTACCCTCATCTACAGCTTTGGTGGCTGTTTCAAAGAAGTCTATCAGGTTTAGGAGACATGATCTGCCTTTTACAAACTCGAATTAGGTGGGGTCCAGAGTTTGGAGATTACCAATGTTATTGTTTTTAAGTTCCATGATGGTATGTTCCATAGCCTTACAGACCAGGCTTGTCAGGCTAATGGGGTGGAAGTTCCCAGTGTCCATGGTGGCTCCCCTTTTGTGGAGTGGGATAACCGTCGATGTGTGCCATTCAGTGGGCACAAAGCCTGAGGTGAGGCTATGATTGAAGGTGGGGTGCCAGTTCGTTCTGTAGTTCATGTAGAACGCAGCCTGGGATGTTGTCAGGTCCCATGGATGCTGTGTTCTTGGCTTTGGAGAGTGTGTTTTTTACCTGTGCAGCCGTGATTACAGGAACTTTGCATTCTTCCGGTATAGAGATGGGCCGTTTAGGGGATGAGAGGGGGTAAAGTTAGCACTGAACCTATCTGCCAGGATGCTGTCAATATCAGTTGGTTCTGTATATTTAGTGCCATTGTGCTGTACCTCAGAGCAGATCTGAGTGTTGCCATTGAGATTCTTGAATAGCTATAGAATGATTTGTGTTTGTCTTTAGAATCAGTGGCGATTTTGTTTTCGTAACTAGCTTTAGAGGATTTTATGAGGGATCTCAACTTCTTACTGAGGCTGACCAGGGAGTTCCTCCAATCATGGGATTTTACTTTTTTTGCAACAGTTACTTTCTTCTGTTGTAGAGTTTGTTTATGGCAAGGGGCCACCAGATTGGCTTCCTTTTTTTGGAGGATAGCATCTTGGTTCTGTTAGGGATTGCATGATTCATGCATTCATGTAAGGGATTATAAAGTGCATGTGTGTAGGAATCAGCAGAAGTACCTCTATTGTCCGTCAGCATGGGTGTCGTGAAGTTTGCCACTTCTGTCTTAAGAAGCATGAAGTTGGCTTTGGAGAACTTCTTTACAGTGGTTTCCCTAATGGGGAGTTGGGGTGGGATGTGGATGTCTAGGGTGATTAGCTTGTGGTTGGATCTGACCAACGAGGAACTGACTTCTGGTGTGGAACACTGGTTGCCCATGTTGGTAATGACCGGGTCTAGAATATTGCTGCCCCTGGTGCGGGTGTGGATAAGTTGATCCAAGGCATTGGAATTTATGAATTCCAGAAAACGTTGAGCACATGAGTTGGTACATGAGTAGTTTTCCCAGTTAATGGTGGGGTAGTTGAAATCAGCCATTATTAGGGTGTTTGGTTGTACCCTAATATTTTCCAGTGCATCAAGAACTCAGGAGTGGGAATCCTGGGGGATAGTGGGGGATCTGCAGCAAGCTACAATTTGGACTGCGGTCTTGCCCACAGTTAGTTGCACTTGGATAATCTCAGTTGCATTATGCTGAGCAACTAGCCTGGAGGTGTGGATATCCTTAATGAATATGGATACGCCTCCGCCTTTAGTGTTTCGGTCCAGGTTAGGTGGCCGAAAGGTGTGGTATGAATTATAGCCTGGTAATGCAGGGGTGCTCTCTGGAGCCTTGAACCAGGTCTCTGTCACTGCACAGATGTCGATGTTCTCCATTTTAAGGAGTGCCTTTAGTGAGTGCATTTTGAGGTTTAGACATCTAGCATTGAGTAGCATTACCCTCAGATTTTGCTTAATTGTACCTGTTACGGTATTGAATTTGTCATTTGAACCTTGCCTAAAAAGACACTATAGGGGTGGCAAGAGCCTTAGCTAGTATCCAGAATCCCAAGGGCGACAGGTGCAGGCCATCTCTGGCAAAGCATCGTGGTTTGTCGATCATGTCATCCCAGGCAGACAGATACTGGAACCCTTAGAATGACACCAGAAACTTAGCCAATTGTTGGTCAATCATTTTGTCCTTGTACTATGGTATCATTCTGGGTGATGGCAGGGTGCTACTCAGGGCTAGGGTCGTACATGCCTGGGCTACAAGATCGGAGAGCTCCTTCATGTCTCTTTCATGTAGTCCAGGGAGGTATGTCTCATGTCATTCAAACCAACATAGACAATGACAGAGTCATATTTGTACTTGTTGTGGAGTGACCTGAGTACGTGCCTTATGTGGTGGATTCTGGCACCCGACAGGCAGCTGACAGTAACTTTCTCCTTGTTTAGCCTGGTGAGTGGAACATCAGTGTGCCTGACTACAGAGTCACCTATGACTAAAGTGTTGGGTATGTTGTTATACCTTATAGGCTGTGGATGAGTGGCACACTGAATTTGTGGGCTATGTGTCATTTGGGCTTTGTTGGGGGGGGGGTGGAGGTTGCTTGCGTTTCTGCTTTGGAGGTCCCTGCTGCTTGGGCAGATTTTTATTGAGAGCCTCCGTGAATGTAGGTGTGTGTTTTGTGTTTCTATGTGTGTGTTTTGGTGGTGTAGGTTTTGAGGGACTATGTGATGAGTGTGGTGTGGTGCAAGTGTTTACCTCCTCTAGTCCAGTCTTGGGTGAAGAGAGCTTTGCTTCCAGTTTGGCTATATAAGTGCATCTCTCACAGGTTGTAGTGTTGGGTGGTAGGAGGAGAGGGTTGTCTGTGTACATGAGGCAACTGCTGCATTGCCCCAACATGCCCAGATTCATCAGGTAGACAGGAGAAAACACCAGGAGCTGACCTTTAGACATGCCTGGAGAGATGCTTATTTATTAAGTACTAAAAACTGTTTTCCTCTAGACAAGTGAGGGATTTTGAGTGCTGTAGTAATTTGTAGCTTATTTAGTGCTTACAAATGAGTTCTGAACAAGTGCTAAGCTCAAAGAAACAGATTGAAGTGCTGGAACTAAAAAACTGCCTAGTTCTAAGAAACAAAATTAAGCTAGAAGGCTTCCCTCCAACAAAGAAAGGCTTGGAGGCTCAAAAGCTTACAAACAGTCCTGGATACAGCAAATCTGTATCTGCACTAGATTACTTACAGGAAAGGCAGGAAACAAGCTTTTATTTTTGTAAAGTGGAAAAGGGAAAGGAGGAGCAGAAACTAAGTGGGTTGGCCTTCTCAAATGTTCCCCCTGGATTAGGTAGAATGAGGTAATGACACTAGACTGGGAGGAGTGTCCCAGATCAAATTTACATTAGGGGCAGGCAGTTGCAAAGCCACCAAGTATAAGAACACAATACCAATAGGAAAGGAGGGTGGGAAACAATATGATACACTCCTTGGCAGGAAATCAGAACAAAAAACCCAAACAGATGCTTAATAAATGTAGACAATTTCCAGTTAATACCTCACACACAGTGAAACTAGCTAGAAAAGTATGCAGCAGACAATAGAAGTGCTATAAATACCTTAAAAATAAGCTAAAAACAGGATACTTAATGTTATATATTACAGATCCCAGTTTGCTCAGCGCCTTTCCTCCGATTAGCTCAGTGTGAAATGGCAGAAACACTCACAAGATACCTTCTTAGGTAACAGAAAGCTGGAACCTGAAACAACTTTAAAAAAAGTTTGAAAGAACCAATGAGGTGCTTACTCCAAGCCATAGTCCAGGTAACCCCAATCAGCCAATGACCATAAACACTCCCCTCTCACTGAAATGCAGAATGGCTTTGGCTAAATAAGATGGCCTTGAACATGTGCTCAGACACACAGCCTCCACAAACAACTAGGCCCAAAACACAATCCTGAATATGGACAATGCTACAAATACCCACACTACTTAGGTAGAAAAAAAACTGCAGAAATGTTTATCACAGCATAAAAGCAGCAGTGAGCCTTTAAATGAAAGTTTTAAACAGTCAAAGGAGTAAGGAGACTCTAGAGAAAGCTTTTAACTGCAAACAAGTTATATGATACACTCCTTGGCAGGAAATCAGAACAAAAAACCCAAACAGATGCCTAATAAATGTATGCATTTGGGCACAGTCTTTTGGGATAGATGAAACCTTCAACATGAGTCATGGTATTGTATGTATACCAGAAAAGTATATCAAGATAAAAACATTTGCACTGCACTAATATCTTAAATGTTAATTTTTTTCATGTAAACAAACAAAACATATATATATATATATATATATATATATATATATATATATAGATATATATATATATATATATATATATATATATATATATATATATATATATATATATTAATTCAAAACAAATTATATTATTAGGCTAGGGCTGTGATCACATCATTTGACATTTGACTAAATATAAAAATAAAAAAAATAAAATAAAATATTTATTGAATAAATTAACACACACAGATTCTCCACTCACTCTCCACACATACAATACATACACATATGTATATGTTCTCTTACTCCACACTCTCTCTATACTATAATATGTTATAATATGTAAATACAATACAACACAAACACACACACACACACACACACACACACACACACACACACACACACACACACACACACATATATATATATATATATATATATATATATATATATACATATCCAAAGCAAACATAGTATGTGAACTAATCCAATATCAGATCCTAGTAAAAAAAATGTTTGCAAAGCAAGAAGACAAAAAATGAACAAGCATGGGAATCTGTCTAGTTCCAACCTCACCACCACAAGTGTTGAGGGAAAAAAAAACAAATACAGAGAAACTAGTGGTCTTAAATTAAAACTTTGTTGATGAGCTCAGTCACAATAATTTCCAAAAATCATAAAACCCAGCTAGTGTTCCAAAGCAACAAGCCTTTATTTGTCACAGACAAGCGATCCTCAGTAACAAAAATCAGAAATATTTTACAATGTTAAACATATCAGCTTTTATACACTTAGAAGTAGGTGTGGAAAATATATGTATTTTTAATTTAAAACCAGCCTATTCAGGGCAAACAATACAGAAGGGCTGTAAAAAGTGCATTTTAGAACAGCAAGTACCCATCCCCACACACTACTACTGATTAGGTCAAACTAAATCTTAGTTAAGCAAAACACTACCTACCTATTTCCAACCCACATTCTGAAATCATAGCATATACATAAAAAGACTGACTTTTAACTAAAAAAGCTTTTGGCTAACTAATGCAATAAAGCCTTCATCAAGTCTGTGACAAGAACTAAAATCATATACATAGGTAGATAAGTAAAAAGAGTTAACTAGATTGATACACATAGCTATCTAACCATAAACACTAGCTAACAAAAACACTATAAATATAAATGGTTTACTATCATAATCTTGAAGTAGATTTCATTGAATCCACTTTGAACAAAGTCTGCAGGTCGAACGGTGACAATGTCGAACTCCGACATTGTCGAAGTACATATCTCACCCCTATCTCAAGCCATGTTAATGCTCATCCCAAAATCGCATTTGATTTGTAATTCAACATTACCGGAGTTCGAGACTGTCAATTTTTGCGGATGTGGGTTGATGATATGATCATTCGGCTGAGTCCGTTTCAAAATTATGATAATAAACCATATAAATATATGTCTGTCTAATTATACCTAATATGTATTAGTGTGCATAATGCTGTTATTTATAGCTCAGAAAAAAATATTACTTAGAAAAAATTATTTCAGAAACAATTTTATTTACAGCTCAAAAAAAAGTCAGTGCTTTGTAGTTAAAAAAAAACTGTCTTGGCAGTTTTCATGCTTACAGCCCCAGAAACATTTATTCAATGAAAACCAGTAGAAAAAACACACAAAATATAGAAAACAATGGGTGAAGTAAACTAGTAATGTATAAAAGTGTGCAGGTATTTGCATGAGCATGCACCAGTATGCAAAATGGGGAACATTATAGCAATACTTCATGGTAATAGTGGCATGAAAAACTGTTTTGAATTTACAGCTTAAATCTCTGGTGTGATGCAAGAGTGTACTCAAGCTAATCAAAGCAGAATTCAGGTTAAAATAACTAAACATATATACATTTATGCACATACTACACATCATTTTTTATTTTTTAGTATGTTTTGGTACCTTTGGGTGGCCGCGGTGGTGCAGCGGTTACCGTTGCTGCCTGACAGCAAGAGGTTCTCTGGTTTGATCCTCGGCTGTGGTGCCTTCTGTGCGGAGTCTTCATGTCCTCCCTGTAGTCGTGTGGGTTTCCTCCGGGTGCTCCGGTTTCCTCCCACATCCCAAAGACATGCTGTAGCTGGATTGGATACTCTAAATTGCCCCTAGGTGTGACTGCATGCGTGTGTGTGCCTTCCGTGGAAGGTTGGGCGCTGGGCTGGCAACTCAACACAGGTGTTAAACTCCACTGCCAATCATGAGCAGACAGATGATCCACTGTGGCGACCCCTAACTGGGAAAAGCCGAAAGAAGAAGAAGCAGTATGTTTTGGTACCTTTAGTATATAAAAATATTTCCTCAAAAATTCCCTAAAAAAACTTTTACAGATTATGTGGCAGCTTACGTAAACACACTCTTAATAGAGCAATAATAGTTAAGTCCTGGTTTTCTGAATGTATTTAATTTCAACTGCCACCATAATTAACTTTTCTCCACAACACCACTGACATCCCCTTCAAGATCATCCATCTCCCCACAGACCAGAATGAAAAAATGAAAACCAGAACGTCTGGGGTGTTCTAATAAGTGTTTGGAAAAGGTGTTCTTCTGGCATGTATGTCTGATGTCACAACAATGACTTGAGATCCTCCTTTTACAGTTTATTCATAGTCTTACCCACATACAATGTAGGGCAGTCATTACACATGGACCTATATACAACTTTTTCAGTATTACAGTTACCATCTGCTGAAACTTTCACCATCTTTTTAGGATAGGTGCATTCAAATGAGTCACACCTCATCAAATGCTCAGAAAGTGCAGCTAGGTGGCCCACAGATTTTACTGCCCATGTTATCCTGCTCTTTCCTACTTTTCTTTTCCATACAGTTATCTACATACGCTTCTGCTCTGTTTATATACAAACGTGGGGTGTTCTCCTAAAACCTTACAAGCTGCTGACTGTCAGTGAGGATGGCCCAATTCTCCTTAATAATGGCTTTAATTGTACTGAAATCACAGGTGTAAGTTAGAATGCAAGTGTCCTTACTTTTCTCTTCTTTTGGGTTAGGGTGGCCTCGTTACATAATTCTACCAAAAGGCCTGTTCCACATAGGGTCATTGTTAATTTTAGAATCTCTAATGGGATCCAGGATCATATGTAAGATGTTTGATTCATATTCCCTGGTTAAGAAATAATTTTCAAGATCATTCATATTTTTCAGAAAAGGGGCCAAATCTGTGGTAATGCATGCTAATCTGTAGCCTTGTGATTTTATTACATTGTGCTTAGTTTTTACTGAATGCATACTGTCTCTGTGAAGTAAGTAGTTCACTCTTGTTGGTTTCCTGTATAAGTTACTAATTAATTTTCCTCTATCTTTATCAATACTGACAGTTATATCATGGAACTGCACTGACTCTCAGCTGAAGGAAGTGGTAAATTTCAGGTACGAGGTGGAGTTACTGATGTAATGGATAAACTCAGTGAGTTTAGATTTCTCACTTTGCCATACTATGAATACATTGTCAATAAAGCAAAGGTAGCTGGTCATAAATCTCCAGTATTCACTTTGCAATACAAATTCCTCCTCCCACTTGCCTAACGCTACATTGGCCAGGCTAAGGGCCATAGCCATGCCCATGACTATCCCCCTTGTCTGTAAGCCTGGCCATTGAAACTGAAAAAAATCTAACTCAACACCAAGTTTTTTTAGCTTTCCCAAGTGTTCAGTTTGCCCTTGTGTAGCATTGTTATTTCTGCTATAAGCTGTGTAAATGCTTCAATATAGTATATTTGTGGTAATACAGTGTATAGGGCTTCAACGTCAATATTTACCAATATGCTTTGTTCATTCATATACAATTATTTTATTTTTCTTAAAAAATCAAATGAATCTAAAATAAAAGATGAGTTCTTTTCAGCAAGAGGCTGCAGAATAAAATCTAAGTATATGGCACTAGCCGCTGATATGTGAACCTCCACTTGCAATAACAAGTCTGTAAGTTGGATCCTCCCTATTCATATGGGTTTTGGGAATCCATATATTTTCCACACCTACTTTTATGTGTATAAGAGCTGATATGTTTAAAATTGTAAAATATTCCTGATTTTTGCTACTGAGGATCACTTATCTGTGATAAATAAAGGCTTGTTGCTTTGGAACACTAGCTGGGTTTCATGATTTTTAGAAATCATTGTGACTGAGCTCATCAACGAAGTTTTAAGACCACTAGCTTCAAAGCAAGAAGACACAGTACCATACAGAAATCCAAGTTTATTCAGCAAACTGCCTCAACAAAAAATACAAACAGCTAACCAGGTTTGCCTCTTATAGCAAGGCACTTCTTCAGTGCATATATATATATATATATATATATATATATATATATATTTTTTTTTTTTTTACTTTGAGACATAAATCTATCAACAGTCACATTTGTTTACCTGAATGCCTCTCAAGTGACGTTCCAGTTTCTTATTAAAAAGGAAGTAAGAAGCAAGAATTGGGCTTGCCCTATTTGATAGGACAACGTTAATGACGTCGCTCTGCTTATAGCCTAACTTATCAGTCAGGTGAAACAGTACACTTTGACTCAGGTCTTCAAGATTGATTCTGCAAAGAAAGAAAGAAAAATACAACCTTTACTATGCTCTTTGGGCCTCATTAGTGTCTGTGTTCAAATGTGAAAGAAATAATACCACATTTCTTCTCTGGTGGGCCCCCTCATCATATTTAAATAAATCTTACAGTATAGTTGATACACATGTCAACATATTAAACAGTGTAGCAGTCTGTAGGGAAAACTATGTTCTTAACTGGCTACATTAATCTTCATGAGAACATAACCAATTAGACCAATGTTTGTACCAGCTGTAACATAATGGTGATGTAATTTTATGTTTCCAATATGTAATTCTTTGGTTTGAATAGTTTACAATCCCTTAGGGTGGACTGGGTACTTCACAAGTGTTCTTTTTTGATTCCGTGAAATTAGGAATGCACTCCCTTTTCAATGATGAATACAGAAGAATAAAATAACTGTTCCACAAAAAAATATGTAACTGATGCTTTTGGAAATACAGAAAAGTTGTTTACCAGTTGATACTGTGTCTCAGCTTAGAGGATGTTTTAGCACTTTAATTTAGTAACCTGAACATCTATTCAAGCACCTGCACAGAAAATGCACATAGAAACCATTCTGCTGTTTAATTAATTCTTACCTGTATTTTTGCCATGTGTGTATGTATGTATGCATGTATATATATATATATATATATATATATATATATATATATATATATATATATATATATTTGCTATGATTATAAATATAAACATTCAGATCTACTTGTGGAGTACAATACTAGATAGTGCAAACGGATCACATATTTTACCCATTCTTGATACATTACTGCAGTTCCAAGGAATTTAGAAATGCCATACTCTCTTAGTGTGTTGCATCTTTGATCCTTCCTATTTGTAATTGAAACTCATTCTAGAGACCTACTACTCCTCCTATCTGAAAAATATACTTGCATTTTCAAAAATATCCCTAACACCACAGCCAGATATGGCTCTTTTGGTCTATGTTATATGACAGACTTTTAGGAAACTCAAAAAAAATATCGAAGAGACCATTTGATCAAGTTTCCGAAAACTCGAACATCAAAAAAAAAAAAAAAAAAAACACACAAAAATCTATCTTTGTTACATTTTTGCAAGGGAAGCCTCCCTGTGTCCCCACGCCCCCTGCAAATTATATATACCAACTCTGAGATCGCAAAGTGAAGAAAAGGGTAAATTTCCCAATCCTCACTGTACTGCGATCTCCATTCAAAAGCTTTGAGTTTTCAAAAACTCAATCATATGGTCTCGGCCATATGGACTTCAAGTTTCTGAAAACTCGATCAACTGATAGGGACCTGGCTCTTTATAGCGACATTTATTCTAGTTTTACAAAAAAATATATCTTTGCCCAACTAAGTTTGTTTAGCAGTTTTTACCACAGCTCTCCTCTGAATGTTTTCTTGCAAGATGTATATATTAGGATATCTTTCAGTCTCTTTTTACAAGGCTTCTTGTGTGGATTTTGTACTATTTTATTATTCTGAACTAACTTGCCTGTACTAGCTGTGTTTACTTTTAAATACAGTTTCTTTGAAAAGTATGGGAGCCCTACTGTTTGTCATTGTATAGGTCAGGGGGGGTCTGCAACCTTCACTATCAAAAGAGCCATTTTTGGCCCCTCTCCTACCAAATAAAATTAATCTAGAGCCACAAAACCTATATGACCCCCAAAATAAAGATAACACAGCATATAAAGTTTTATATACAGTTATTACACTACATATAAAAGAACTATAGTTTGTTGCATTTATGAAATTATGGAACTACAAAAAAAAACTATGGACATTTTATTGCTGTTTTTACCTGTTATAACAAAGGAAAACATCAAACTCTTATGAAGAAGAAAAAAAAAAACAATGGCATGTGTATGCTTACTTTGAAATAAAACAAAGAACTATGCAGGCCTGTTTGAGTCCTTCCCTTTTTTGTACAAAATTAATAAAATAAAAAGTAGCCCACTTTGAAATAAATAAAACATATAGCTGCAGCCTAGCAGCTCTAAAAAGAGTAAACATAAAAAATAGGTCAGTCTGTATTTAATTATGACTTAAGTCCATTCCAGTGTGCCTTCATCCTCTTCTATTTTTTTTCCTCCACGTACAGCAATCAACCCTTGAGCCTGAACATAAAACACAACTATATCAGCTCAGGTCAGGGTCCAAAATAAACATTTTTTTTTGCAAAATAAAAGCCTATTAAATGATAGTATTCTCACCTGTTTAATGTGATTTCTGTTTCTGAACATCACTGCAGAGCTTCTCTATATCAGGGCTGTAAGACATGACTTTGATCTTCACACAGGACTACAGGCTGTCATCCATGAGGTGTTAGTGATATTTGCGTTTTATGTAGTTCATACTTGAGAAAACCTGCTCGCATAAGTATGTGGATCCAAAGAAGGACAGGACTCCAAACGCATACCTCTTCATGTTAACACAAGTGTTAGAAATGGCATTCCATGTTTCAAACACAAGTTTTTCGGGTTTGGCGAGTTTTTCAGTATTGCTCCATTTGTGCTTCTGAGTGAGAATGGCCTTCTGATGGGCAACATCTTCGAGATCAGCTGTCAGGCTTTTGAACTTAGATACCCATAAGTCTCTATCAGCTGCCTCGGCCAGTTCAATTTGAAGATTGGGTTGACTTACTCCTGTAAATGCGGACATGTTCAGCAGGGATGGATCAATGTCCATGGGTGTAACAGGGAATGATAATGTGTTTTTTTTCTTTCTGAACTTACAGAATTCTTCTCCAAATGCAATTTTGCATTATTATGATAGCACATTGTAAATACTCACAATTTATGTGATTGTGTGCTTCTTTGAACTTTCTCTCAGGGAGGGGAAGTGAAAGAGTGTACCTCTCTGTACATCTCTGGCAAACACTGTCATCTTGGGCTCAAATGCCAAAACATCCTTCAGCATCTGCAAGGCCGTGCTTCCTATTCCCTGAAGACTTTTGTTCAGTGTGTTGAGGTGCACTACTATATCCACCATGAAGTGCAGCTTTTCCAGCCAATCTGGATGTTCCATTTCGGGATCGGTGAGTCCCTTGCTTTCCAGGAATGTTTTCACATGTTCCAGACATGCAGCAAACTGTTTCAGCACTCCTCCCCTGGGCAGCCATTGGACTTTTATTATGCAGCAGGAGATCTGAATATGTGCAGTAGACTTCATCTAAAAATAAACAGAATTGTCGGTGGTTTAATACTTTTGCCATTATTTTGTTCACTATTTGAATGACAAGGTTCATCACATCCATGCATTTGCGAGGAAAGGTTTGAGCGCACAGTGCTTCCTGGTGCAGAATGCAGTGAAATGTCAGCAGCTTTCGATTCAGTGACTTGTGAAGTAAAGTCACAAACCCCTTCTGTGCTCCTAGATGCCCCTTCAGTATCCACTGACACCATGTGGGTGGTGTTTATTTCTTTGGCTATTAAACAATTCACCACAGCATCACAGATGCCCTCCCCCTGTGTTTGGCCTTTTAACAGTATCAACTCAATGATTTCTTCCTGTGGCCCATCAGAGTTCACATATCTGCATAACAGCGCTATCTGCTCAATATTGCTTGCATCATGTCATGGCACCAGACTCATCACAGGCGATTGAGTATGCTAGAGCTGAATTAATGTCCTCAATTTGTTGACTGGTGATGTTTACTGCCATCTTAATTGCCCTGTCCTTGATGGTCTTTGCAGAGAGAGGCATATCTCTATTTTTCTGAACAATTTCATGTTTGTTTTTGAAGTCAGAGAATACATCCTCTGATATTTTAATGACTGATTCTTTCATGTATTCTGTCTGTGCATGGCTTTCCATGCCTTACTATCTCCTGAGCTGCCATAAAACTAGCAGCAATAGTTGAGTTTACAGACATGATCCACTTTTTGAAAGTATATTTGCTCTGATCAGCTTTCCACAGTAGTTCTGAAATCTCTCTTTTTTGTTCATCTCCAGCTTGGTACTTTTCAACAAATGCTGTGTGTTTGTTCTGGAAATATCGTTCAACATTACACTGTCATTTGCTAATCTCTAGCCACAGTGAAAGCAAATAAATCTGTCCATGCAGAATTAAACTCTATTTTCTTCAGAGACTTTTCTTTTTTTGGATTTATCCATGGTTAGCTTACAGGGGGTCGAAAATTCAAGATTAGTCACCTGTAGGCCAGGGAAAGGTGGCGGGCTGTAGACATCATAGGAAGTAATACATATTTTGTTTGACTTTGAGAGGTATGGAAATCTTTACTGATGCTGCTGCGGGGCATTGCTCGATCTCTCTGAGTGTGTGTGAGCGCGCGCGCGCGTGTGTTTGTGTGGAAAATTCACAGTAATGGAAACCCAGTAATCTGGCATGTTTCTAAATTTATAGCAGCAATATTTAAAATCTGGTCTCTACTTTTGATCCTCTGTTCCCTTGTTATTTGTAGCTCTGTCCATATTCCTTGTGGTAAGACTGTCACTGAGAGATACAGAAACCTTTACTGATGCTGCTGAAACAGGGAATTGCTCGAGCTCTCTGTGTGTGTGCACATCTGTGTGTGTGTGTGTGTGTGTGTGTGTGTGTGTGTGTGTGTGTGTGTGTGTGTGTGTGTGTGTGTGTGTGTGTGTGTGTGTGTGTGTGTGTAAAATTCATGGTAATGGAAACCCTGTTATCTGGCAAGTTTCTAAGTTTATAAGAGAAATATTTAAACTCTACTTTTGCTCCTTTCTTCTCCCATTATTTGTGGCAGAGTGGCTTCCTGTGGTTCAAAGCTACAGGGAGCCATTGCAGAGGGGTGGAAGAGCCACGGGTTGCCGACTCATGGCATAGGTTATCAACAATCAGAACTTCAAAAAGATTGCCTGCATCCTGTCGTGGTACCCAGTCTCAAATTTTCCTGACTTACTCCCTCTTCTCCAAGTATGCGAGATCGCAAAAGTTAGTGAAAATATATATGTGTATAACACACACACACACACACACACACACACACACATATATATATATATATATATATATATATATATATATATATGGTTCTAGGACGGAAGATCGACACGCAAAAGACCGACACCGACTTCACCGACGCGAAAACACCGACACAGAAATAACCGGCACTACAAACCACGGACATTTCACAGGTAAGGGGTTAAAATTAAGCTAATCAAGCCTACCATGTTCAGGTAAGGGGTTTAAATTTCACACATGCATAACACTGCCACCTTACCTGAACATGGTAGGCTTGATTAGCGAATTTTAACCCCTTACCTGTGAAATGTCCGTGGTTTGTAGTGTCGGTTATTTCTGTGTCGGTGTTTTCGCGTCGGTGAAGTCGGTGTCGGTCTTTTGCGTGTTGATCTTCCGTCCTAGAACCATATATATATATATATATATATATATATATATATGTACACGCAGTTTGGAGGTGTGGGTATTTGCCCCCACATTAGGATGTGGATGGAGGCTTGTCCTGTGCAAAACAAAATGTTTTTGTATTTTGCAGCCTTGGAAGTGCACTGCTTTAATTAGCACCCTGCCAATGTTTTACAAGATTTGAGGTTGAATAATAATGCCTCAATTAAACAGGACATAATTATTATTAGATGACCCAAAAAGTGTTCTATCTTAGACCTCACTCATGAATTAGCCAGTACTTTCTACCTCATGAGCCCTGCTAGTGATGGGCATCTGTGTACGTTACTGTACATATCTCTCTCTCTCTTTATTGCCTTGTCACACGGACTTGCACTTTTATGTCATCAAATGTGTTTGCAGCAATATTTCTTTTTGATTTAAGTGACAGCATTACTTCCCATTCACTATTTCATTTAAGGTTTTTTGTATACATGCTCTCTTTTTTTAACCCATTCTTTATAGCAAACATTCACACTAACTCTCCTAACAATTCTGCTTTGTGTACTTATTTAAATTTTTAACAGCTGTACATGAAAATGCATACCTTGTCTTCACACTCTGTAGGGCAAGGGATAAGGTTATTTAAAACTGTAATCTCAGTACCCCCCTGGGGTACTGTACTGTCTACCATTTTCTCTTTCCTCAAAGTGCCCACTTCTCTCTCCTGGATGAAAGATTTCCTTATGGTGCTCTTCAGCCACCATCCTATTTTAAATATTTAACTACTTCTTCTACCATAATCTTCTTTCAGAAGACATAAGCCTCTCAGACTTTACTGATTTATTTTTTGGACATGTATTTTTATTTTATTTACTTTAGAAAATAAATAATGAATAAATAAAAAGTGTTATTTCTTGAATTATTTCTTGTATTTTATGTCACCATGTGTCTTTTTTCTACTATATATACTTTAAGGAGGTCTATATTAGATCACCGAACACTTAAAAAAGTGAATGGTGATTAATTGACTCTATGTAAGCGAAAGCTTACAATGTCGAACTGTCAGAACAGCGATTTTTTTCCAAGGGAAAAAGCACCCAGTCCTGTTACACAAATCACCTTTCCTTATGTCAGTTTTCACAACTTGTAAAGCAAAGAACTTAAAACTGTGTAACTGCCCATTTTTTACATATTTCTATTTAGTATCTTAACACCATATATATGCTGTCAAATTCCTTCCCTAAACTTTCTATTTGTCTTACCTACATAAAAGGCAGTACACTGTTCACACTTGGCCATACAGATAATATTTTATTTTCTCCACACAGGATGCTCTAACACATCAGTATGAAGTACATACCTGCAGCAACTACAGCCTATACAGCATATTCTTGCCACATTACCAGGCATTAAGGAAGTAGCAGGAGAGCAACAAAGCACAACTTGAAACAACACATATGCTAGCCCAGGTTGTTTAAATCACTGAGTCAACGGAAAGTAGGTATGTTTTGATATATGTGTTGCAACTGTAACACTCACATACATACAAGTTATTTATACATACACACATATATATATATATATATATATATATATATATATATATATATATATATGTATATATATATATATATAGGTGCACTTCACCATCTCCAAATACTGAAATCTTGAATTTCAGTATCTCGAGATTAAAATATAGAAAGACCAGTTGCACGAAAGTCCACATAACCGAATCTGGAAATGTCGAATCCGTGGTTGTGATGGTGCACTATGTTAATGGATAGCTGGAGATTCAGGTGTTTATATTTTAAGGGATTTGGGTAGGGATTTTAGTGTATGTTAGTGTGCTGGGAAGTTGTAGGTATAGGTTATGGTATATAGATAAGAGTGTGAGTGTGTAAGTGTTGAGAATGGTGGTGTTTGTATGTATGTGATGTGTGTTTGTGCGAGGGGAACGTAGAGTGTGTAGTGGTGGGTTTAGTGTCTTTGTCCTTTTAGTGTGACCTTGGAGTTAGTATATATAAATAGTGGGGGTGTGGGATGCAGGGGGCTTGCCCCCCTTTTTATATATAGGGTAGGTTTGTGCATTTGTGTTGTGTTTGTGTTTGTTTTGTTTGTTTGTTGTAGTGTGGGGAGGAACATGTATGTTTGCTTGTGTGGTGGACGGTGTATTTAAAAGTCGCACTTTTGAATTTTGTGCTTTTGGGGTTTCAGTATTTTGAATTTTCGACTTTATAGTCTCAAGATATTGAAATTCAAGATTTCAGTATTTCGAGATTATAAAGTGAATATATATATATATATATATATATATATATATATATATATATATATATATATATATATATATAATATGGGATCCGTACGGATCCCCGAATGGCAACATCACTGAAACAGATTCGGCCGGCATACTAGCGTGAAATTGCTTTTCACTGAAGAAGCACTTTCGCATAAGTATGCCTGTTGCGGAGATCGCACTACAGTGGATATAAGGGAAAATTCCCTTTTCCCCACTGTAGTGCAACCGCGGAGTGAGAATATTAAAGTGGGGGGGGTGGGGGGTGAGAAGGTTAGCAACACAAATACCACACCTTAAGCACTACCCACACCTACACAACACACCCTCACATATGCCGAGGTACTAAACAAAAGCATACCCAAACAAAAGAGACCTCCTAGGCATAAACGCACGCAAACTCCACTGCCCACCACACCACACACCACACATAGTCCACACACCTGTGTCTCACAGCCACTAAGGCCTAAACATAAACCCAACATATTAGTCATAGGAGACTCTATTGTGAGACACACAGATGTGCCCCTTACCAGGCTGGATAAGGAGAAAGTCATGGTTAGTTGTTTGTCGGGTGCCAGAATCCACCATATCACCAATGCACTCAATTCTCTCAACAAGTACTTTTATGACTCTGTCATAGTCCATGTTGGAGTGAATGACTTGAGGCATACCTCCCTTGACTATGTGAAGAAAGACACGCTGAAGCTCACTGAGTATGTGTCCCAGGCAGGTATGTTTCTAGCCATAAGCAGCATTCTACTGTCACCCACAATGATGCCTCAATGCAAACAGAAAATGATTGACTTTAAGAACTGGCTTAGTTTCTGGTGTCATTCCAAGGGGATCCAGTACCTGACAGGCTGGGATGACATGACTGACAAGCCTCGATGCTTTGCCAAAGATGGCCTGCATCTGTCTCCCTTGGGCTTCAGGCTCCTGGCAAAGGCTCTTGCCTCCCCCATAGTGCCTTTTTTAGGTAATGCCATGAGGTCAAAACTACCAACATGAACATTTCATCAAAAAGTAAATTAAATATCATGCTGCTAAATGCTAGGAGTCTAAGCATGAAACTGCACTCATTGCAAGCATTCTTAACCCTGGAAGAAGCTGACATTTGTGCAGTCACAGAAACCTTGTTCAAAGCTGTGGAGAGCACCCCAGCCATACTAGGTTACTCATCCTATCATTCATTCAGACCCCAAACCGTGGGCAGCAAAACAAAAGGAGGTGGAGTTGCAATATATTTAAAAGACATACACACCTCTAGGCTCGTCAAACAGTATGACGCACAGGAAATACTCCAAGTGCAGTTAACAATTGACAAGACCCCTATTCAAATCATAGTTACCTACAGGCCTCCAACTCTGACTCAAGATGCCCATTCCACCTATCTGGACCTCTTCGAATCTATCAAGATTCAACCCTTTACCCTGATCCTGGGTGACTTTAACTGTCCAACCATAAATTGGAAGAAATACTCATGCCAAAACACAAATGCCCAGAGATTCCTTGATTTCATAAATATAAATGTCTTGGACCAGTTGGTCGACACCCCCATAAGAAGTGAAAATATGTTGGACTTGGTATTAACCAACATGAGTAACCACTGCAGCATCCCTACAGTGTTATCATCCCTGGTAAAATCTGACCACAAAGCGGTCACTTTTGAAGTCACCCCAGCTAGGGTCAAACAAAAAAACTTCTCCGAAGCTGATTACAACCTCCTGAGGGAAGGTATAAACAGCTTCACAGCCCCCTCCCCCTCCATAGGAGCTGGCACATATGTCCGAACCCACAACAAAACACTATATGAGCATTTATATAGCTGCATGGAATCAGGAATACCAGACAGGATGAAATCCTCCTCCTCAAGGAAGAGTAAACCTGTCTGGTGGACATCTACAATAAATAAACTCTATAATAAAAGGAAAAAAATTGCTGTCCAGGACCAAGAAGGACCAGGTGTCTAATTGGAAGTAATCTCTCCTTAGCCTGAACAAGCAAATAAGAGCACTAGTGAAATCCTCCAAAGCAAACTTCAAGTCCAAACTGGCCACATCTACTAAAGACAATCATAAGGCTTTCTTCACATATGTATGCAATCTCAAGGGAAGCACCCAGATCTGCTCAGAAGTGGTGGTCAAGGACACCACATACACAAACCCTGTAGATACAGCCAACCTGCTGGCAGACAGGTCCAGTGAAAACTTCACTCCTCTGCCCCCCCCCATCAGTAAAACAGGACAAAACCAGTACCCCCCCTCCCCTTATCTCTAAGGAGCAAGTCATCACCGCCCTCTCAAAGGCAAAAAATATAGCCTCAGTGGGACCTGATAACATCCCAGGCTGCATCCTAAATGAACTCAGGCATGAACTTTCAGCACCATTAGGCACCCTATTCAACCAAAGCCTGAGTACCGGCTTCATCCCAGATGAGTGGAGGACAGCTACTTTCATCCCTTTGCACAAAGGCAGAGCATCCAATGATCCAGGAAATTATAGACCCATCAGCCTAACTAGGCTGATCTGCAAGGCCATGGAGCAGATTATCATGGACCTCATTAACAAGGACATTGGCAACCTCCAGACACTTAATCCCACACAGTTTGGTTTTGTCAAGGGGAGATCATGCCTGTTAAATATGGTTGACTTCTTTGAGACAGTCACCAAGGCCATAGACAAGGGTAGACGGTGCACACTACCTACCTTAACCTGGCCAAGGCCTTCGACACTATTCCCCACTCAGGTACATTGGAGACCATCCATGTGCAACTAACCATAGGCAAAACTGCTATACAACTTGTAGCATGCTACAGACCACCCTCACAATCTCAGGAACTCCATTCAGCCTTCCTGAAGACACTGGAGGATATGAATGTCTCACCAAATACCATCATATTGGGAGACTTCAACTACCCAAACATAGACTGGGTGCATTACTCAAGCCCCAACACCCTAGCCCAAAGGTTCCTGGAATTCATCAACTCAAATGCGATGGAACAACTAGTCACCTCCCCCACAAGGGGAAATAATATACTTGACCTGATCATCACAAACATGGGGACAAAATGCTCAACACCAGAAGTATACCCTTCACTAGTGAGATCAGACCATAAACTAATAACCCTAGATATTCATATCCCACCTCCACCCCCAGCACAAAAGACTACAGTGAGAAACTTCTCAAAAGCCGACTTTACACTCCTTAGGACTGAAATGGTATCCTTCAAGCCCCCTGTGCCAGTGGAAACCACATCCCACACTGCTGAATCCTTCACAAATGCTTTCTACGGGCATCTCCAAGAATGCATGGATCATGCAATCCCAAATAAAACCAAGACCCTTTCCACCAAAGGCAGGCATCCTATCTGGTGGACCCCAGCTATAAACAAACTTTATAACAAGAGAAGGAAGCTACTGCAAGACAGAGCAAAATCCCATAAAGGGAAGGCATCCCTGATCAGCACTAGCAAAAAACTACGTTCGCTAATAAAATCATCAAAGGCCAACTTCGAGAGAAAAATCGCTAAGGACACTAAAGACAATCACAAGGCCTTCTTCAGTTATGTTAGAAACCTGGGCAGAAACCCTCAGATATGCACAGAGTTAGTTCATAATGGCAAAAAATACACTGAACCCACAGATGTTGCCAAAATACTGGCAGACAGATTCAGTGCAAATTTCTCCCCTCCCTCTCCCCCAAAAGATGAAATAAATATCTCAGCTGAATGCAACCTCCCTGAAATCTCAGATGTCCAGGTGAGAGCTGCCCTCAGCAAAGCTAAAAATACAGCATCCATGGGACCTGACGGTGTCCCGGGTTGCGTGCTACGTGAACTCCTAGAGGAGCTAAACCCGCACATAAGAACGCTGTTTAATCTTAGCCTTGCTACAGGATACGTCCCTGAACACTGGCGTACAGCTACAGTGGTCCCACTCCACAAAGGTGGCACCTCTACAGACCCCGGAAACTACCGCCCCATAAGCTTGACCAGCCTGGTCTGCAAAGCTATGGAAAGGATCATTATGGAACTCATAAACAAAGACATCGGGGACCTACAGACAATTGACCCTACCCAGTTCGGCTTTGTAAAAGGCAGATCCTGTCTTTTAAATCTGGTGGACTTTTTTGAAACAGTCACTAGAGCCATCAATGAAGGCAAAGCAGTTCATACAACCAACCTGGATCTGGCAAAAGCCTTCGACACAATACCCCACTCAGGCATCATAGACAAGCTCAACAGCTTAAATGTAAACCCGTTTGTCACAAGATGGGTTGCAAACTGGCTAAAGGACAGAACCCACAAAGTCAGAATAGCTGGAGCTATGTCAGACTCTAAGCCAGTCACAAGTGGAGTCCCACAGGGCTCTGTCTTGGGACCCCTCTTGTTCGGCATTTATTTCTCAGATGTGCAGGCAAACATAGGGGGGTTGTGGCTGACAAAGTTTGCAGATGACTGCAAACTAGGCGCCATAGTCGACACACCAGCTGACACATGCATCCGCCAGAAGGGCCTCACTGAAACAGACGACTGGTGCCAGAGCCATGGCCTTAAACTAAATGCCAAAAAATGTATGGTCATCCCCTTTGAAAAAAACAAAGTACCCACAAATTACCACATAGATGGTAATCCATTAAGTACGGAAAAAGTAATCAGAGACCTGGGGACCCAAGTTGACAGTGACCTCTCTTTTGACACCCACGTCGCCAAAGTGGTTAGAAAGACCTTCTACCTTGCCCACCTTATCATGAAGGGATTCACATCCAGATCAAAGGATGTCATTGTACCCTTATATTCCTCCCTTATCAGGCCTATGATTGAGTAAAATGCCCCATTTGGTATGTACCTCACCCAGCACCTGCAGCAGCTGGAGAGACCCCAAAAGTACCTTACCAAGAGGATCAAGGGTCTCCAGCATATGTCATATGCTGCCAGACTGAAAAAGCTCCAGCTCTATTCAGTAGCATACCGCCTGCTTAGAGGTGATCTGTGCCTTACGTACAAGGCCATGTCCAATTCAGAATTAATAGACATGCTCCACCTCAAAAAATCCAAATCCATCAGAGCCACGAGAGCTAAAGATCTAAACCTCAGCACAAATATGAATAGGACATGCTGGAGGGACAGATTCATAACCCAGAGGCTTCCCGCACTCTGGAACAGGTTACCTGTCCATGTTAGGCAGAGCCCCTCACTGACTCTCTTCAAGAGAAATCTGGATGAATGGATGGGTGATTGTAGATTTACCTCGGGGGTCATCTCTGTGTCATTGCTAGATAGAGGCACAGTAAACTAAATTTAATTTAAATTGTACACTTTTGTATCATTACATGGGGTGGCGAAAGCCACATACACTTTGGCTAGGCTTATAAATGCCCTAGGGCAGATAGCCTAGTACTATACTATGAAACTATGAAACTATAAACTCTCTCAACTAGGCATCAATCCATATGTTACCAGATGGGTAGCAAACTGGCTCACTGATAGACCCCACCTAGTCAAAATAAGGAAAGCCACCTCAAGTAGTAGACTTATAATAAGCGGTGTACCCCAGGGATCGGCCTTGGGGCCTCTGCTGTTTGGGATATACTTCTCAGAGGTACAGGCAAAATCTAGTGGGCTACGGCTGACCAGGTTTGCAGAGGACTGCAACTTGGGTGCTGTCAATTCCCCTGCTGATGTGGACATCCTCCAAGAGGGTCTCACCCAAACAAATGACTAGTGCCAGAAAAATGGCCTCAAACTGAATGCCAAAAAATGCATCATTATCCCTTTTGGGGAGAATGACATCCCCACAAATTATCACACTGATAATAAGGCACTAAGCATGCAATCAGTCATGAGGGACTTGGGCACCCAGGTTGACAGCAAACTGACTTTTATCCACCATATTGCTTCCATTGTACAGAAAGCTTTCTACATGGCTCACCTCATTAGTAAGGATATCTTATCCAGGGACAAGGTGGTCATAACATCCCTGTATTCTTCCCTTATAAGACCCATAACTGAGTACAATGCCCATTTCTGCATGTACTTCACAAAGTACATGCAACAGCTGGAGAGACCACAGAGGTTCCTCACCTGGAGAATCCAGGGCTTCAGACATCTACCCTACACAGATAGGCTAAAAGCTCTGTCCCTCTACTCAGTCTCCTACAGAATCCTCAGAGGTGAACTTTGTCTGGCATACAAAGCAATCTCAGACCCTGCCCTGATGGGACTGCTGCATATCTGCAAGTCAAGCTCCATTCGGGAAACCTGCACACATGACCTCAACCTGGTCTGTGACATTAACAGGACTTGTTGGCAGGACAGATTTGTGTCCCAGAGACTCCTCTTTTGTAGAATAGACTCCCTCTCCATGTAAAGCAGAGTACTCCATTAAACCTTTTTAAGCACAATCTGGACAACTGGATAAGAAACAGAAAATACACCCCTGGAATTCCACCTGTGTTCCTGCTTGACAGTGACATAGGGTGCTGACTTGTTGGAACATGGGCTAAATTCTTGGCTAGGCTTGTAAGGGTCTCAGGGCCAATAGCCTAGTAACTTCCTATGATCCTATGGGTACTTTGCCAGAAATCCACAATTTTATGAAAAACAGACCAAAAACATCAGGCAAAAATCTGTACAATTGAGAGGTATGACATGGAGACATATGAATTCAGACATTGTGCACATTGTTGGCATGGACTGCTTTCATTTTAGATTTAAACACAGGTGTACATGGCATCCTAGATGGTAAGTATACTTCTGTTTCTTTTGCCTTGATGCATTGTTTTCATGTTAAAATCTATTTCTAGTGAAATGTGATTATCCCTCACAGGTTTCAGCCAAAGTACAATCAGCACTACTTGTGAAGTAACCTGCATGTTTGCAACTCCAGGACAGGATATGCAGTGCAGACAATGGCAATTTAATGTTTTACTCAACTAAAATTTGAAACTACCTATAGCAGGAATTTCTCTTGGAAACAGAACATTCTGACAGTTAGTGCAGAGGATTAAGGCTGTGAGCTGTTAATAAGCTGCTTCCTATAATCAAGGGTTTGATTCTCTATCTGGCTTTAGTTGCCTACTGTGTAACTATGAGCAAATCTCTTAACCAGACAATACTTTGGGACAGCTGGAGCTATGCTTCTCAATGGTCTCCTAGACTGCATGCCTAATAACTACCTGTAAACGTGACTCTGACCTGAAGCAAACTATATACAGAGAGTCCAGCAAATTTAATTGAATCAAAAAAAAAATTCAGCTTTGGTCCAGTTACCATCAAGTGGTTCCAAAGCTGCAAGGAAAATAGAATGTTTCAAGTCAACTCCAACAATCAGGTATTTTCCCTTGGTACAGTTAATACTGGATTCTCACAAGGCTCAATTTACAGCCTTTTGCTGTTCTCTATCTCTTCAACAGTAACTGAGACCTCCCATCATTAAACACCATTCTATATACAGACGATATCCTATTGTTACATGACAATAAGCATCCCTCTAATTTTAAAACACAGCTACAACTCTCTCCAGAGCTTTTCACTTGGGCACATTCCAATAACTTGCTAATTAGCCATACAAAAAATTTGATGTTTTTCTCATCCCTATAAAAAATACCTCATCCACTTCCCATCAAAATCACAGATAAACTAAATATTACTTCTCGGGTCTCTGAGCATCTGAGTATAAATACCTTGGTTTCGCTATGGATCCCTCACTCTTCTTCTCCACCTACACTAGCTTCACAGTGAATAAAATTTTTACTCAGCTGAAACTCTGTTACAGAATCTCATATCTGCTTAGACCTTCTGCTCTCATGACACTGGAGAAGAATGTCCTCCTATCTAAACGACTTACCATTTCTAGTCTTTCATTCAGCTTACAATACTCAGAGACTTCAGATTGCAGAAAATAAAATGTGCAGATCTGCCTTTCTTGTGTAAATGAAAGTAGAGATAACATAACTTGCAATCCACACCACTTCAATTTACTAAAGAGCCTTAATTGTCTTCCTGTAATATAAAAATCTACCTATCTCTTAGGCACCCTCCTATTTAACTTGATAAATGAAGGTTACTGCCCACCCTTAAAAAGAAAACTCAATAAAACACCAAATTTATCCACTGAGAAATAGTCAAGCATAAGAGTCTATATCACCACATTGAATGGTGATAAGTTTGAACACCCTTTGTTTGAACCGAAAAGTCCGAAAGCCCTAAACCGCAAAGTTACGGAACATCGATTTTTTTCCCAGGTTAAAAAATCGGTGGGCCATCTTTGGAGCTTTGCTATTTCCTCCACTGTAGTGCGATCTCAGAGTTAGTATATTTAAGTAGGGGTGTGTGGGGGGCACAGCCCCCCACGTTGGGGGGTGTAGGAGGCGAAGCCCCTCACTTTAGTTTGTTTTAAAGTTGTGATTTTTTTTTTCATGGAGCAGCGATTTTTTTTCCCTGGGAAAAAAAAAATCGCTGTTATGTGAGTTTGCTGTTTGGAGTTTTCAGACTTTTAGGTTCGAACAAAGGGCGTTCAAACTTATCACCATTTTGATGTGGTGATATAGACCCAAGCAGACATTATAACACTAATCGGGCCCCCTCATAAAACATCCACTGAAGAGCATGCCTTTTCCAGGCTTGGCCTAGTAGTATGGAATAAATTCCCCACCAAAGCTAAAGCCCAAGACAGCCTTAAAGTGCTCAAGACATTCCATCACCTACACAATGAAATATCTTGCAATTGCTTTAAGGACTATGGTTAACATGATCCAACTAATTTGACTATTGTTACTCTTAGTAATCCTATTATATTATATGCTCTAATCTACTTTGCAACTATTTTTCTAGCAAATGTCACCAGCTGCCTAACTGCATACCATCCAACAATCTAAACCTAATAACTATACACTTAAAAGTAATGACTATACTTGTCTTTTAGATGCATGTCTAATTTTATTGTAGCATTATATATGTTTGTTTTCCTGAGATACATATTATTTAAATTTTATATATTGTACTTTCACCTTTGGGCTCGGGTTAGGGATGAAAAGGGGCTTCACACCAGCCTACTTACCCAGTTATCAAATAGTAGTGAGCAAATCAGCCATCTGTCCGAGAGGACACAGACAGCTCAGACTTGGGTACAGATTACAATGCTTTACCCAGCAAGTTTCTGAAAATGGGCAACAGTCTTAATGAAACCAGATATTGCTGTAACAAGTACTCCATCTTTTGCGTCAGCATTGCCATCAGCTTATGAGTCCCACAGTGTGAGAAGAACATTAGGTGCTTTACAGCAGACGTGACTTGCAGTCAGCCTGTTGGTACAGTGTTAGGGGCTCCAGCATCAGCAGCACAAATTTGATGACATGGGCCATGGTAATAATGACTTGAGGGAATAAATCATAATTCCTAGGACAACTCACCACTATGTAGGTGTTTAGCACTCTTGTCTTTTTATGGATAGGGGTAACATGTTGCATCTAGGTTATTAGTACTTAAATTACAAAGGCTAAAACTTTGTTGGACTGCAGGGATAGACTTCTAAATATCCTCACTGACTAATAGTCTAGTAAGTACTTATGAAACTATGAACTCACCTTCTTCAGGAAGAAAGCAGGAGTTGGCAGTAGTACTTGAAAGTCTGATGAAAGACACCAAAGGCACTGACATCAAATTCACTCACAAGACAGGAGCGGGGCAATGGCAAACATCCAACTGATATGTGCATGACTACAAAAATGTAAGCATTATCATTGGACAAATCCAATCCCAGAGAAATATATTCATTCCAGCAGGATAACACTGACCAAGTCTGGGTCAAACATCTGGCTAGCAGGCACATCAGAACAATGGAATGAGGCATATCTAAGAAGTTCAACCAAGAAGGCATTCTACTAAGTTGTCAATTTTTTTAACATTACTCAAAGGTTATTTTTAGATTCAAAGCAGTGGAATTTTTGAATTATGTTGATAAATTCTGAAGCCATTGAATGACTAAGTGTCAGGACATGTCAGTCGAGTCAAGACAGCAACTAGTTGGAATAAAAAGGACAAACAACTTAACAATCAAAAAATAAAATAAAATAGATTCTGCTTGTAATCCCAGCCATAACAGAGAGCAAGGATACTGCAGACAGAGGTGAATGATAGATTCAATAAAATGGCCAACATGCACACATACCCAACCCAAACAACAATGCTAGAACTTATTTTACTTTATTTTATACATTAACCAAGTAAGCCTGCTGGACACAAGTGCCCCTTCTCAGAGTCAACCTAGGAGCACTGTCTGGTAAAGTGACTTACTCAAAGTAACACAACAGACAAATAGAAGCTGAGGGAATCAAACCCTGTACTATATGAAGCAGATCATTAAAATGTCAGAACCTTAATCTTCCATGCTTACTTCCAGAGGATCAATTTTCCATCTGTTCATTCATTTATACTCACTGTTTCTATCTGTTCATTCATTTATACTTCCAGACAGTCTGATAAGGTGAATTATTTTATGTTAATAGTGCAAGTGGTGCTCTGTAGTTAGAAAATGACTCACATGGCCCATTATGAACAGCATCATAACTTTAATATCCAGGGTTCAGTTCTGACTTCCAGTTACTGTATATTTCCTATGTTCTCTCTGTTTCTATGTGGACTTTCTGTAAATTATCCAGTTTCATCCCACCTCCCAAAGACATGTCTTGGAGTAGCTACTTTAAACTGTCCATATTCATTGCCTTTGCCTTTGTCTTTCTAACCTGTGACAATGGTGGAAACAACTCCTGAGGGTCAATTCACATATCTAGGCATCAAATAAGAAACATAAATTAACTTTTTTGTGCTGCAGCTCATAGGATTGCAGGAGGATGCATTTTACACTCTACTTCAAGGCTGTGAATGAGAGTTAGAAATGGGGCAAGCATCAGAATCAGTCAAATATCTACCATGGCCTGCTTCCAAATGAAAATGCTTACATGATTTTTACGAAGAAAAGGAATTAACTTGAATATAGTCCATTACAAAGGTAAACAATCCTAGCGATTTTAATTTAGTTCAGTTACTCTATGGTGGCTTTAGAGCATCCCCACCCAGCTAGGTAACAAGGGCTTGCAGTGCTATACCTGTTTGAATGAGAAACGTCACACACAGAATTTACAAAGGGGTTCTCATTAAGCCAGCGATCTTGTAGAGCTTGCTGAATGTTGGGTCTCTTGACAGGGTCAGGCTCCAGTAGACATCGAAGGAGATGTATGGCCCCTATGAAACAAACAGACAAATTAAAAATAAGAACACAAGCAGCAGTCAGTGCCGTCATAGACATGACTGTTTAAAGCTTATTATTTGGTAACTGTAATAACAAACAAGTTTACTAAGTGTAATTAAATTATAGTGGTCAAGCTTTAGTTTACATAACCATATGACCAAAACATTTACTATAGAGGCTACAACTCATAATAGGTTCTCACTTTTGATTGATTTGGATCTCACACTCCCATTGACTGTTCACAGCTATTTATAGAAATGTATTGTCCTTACAATACTGATTAAGCTGCAGTTATGTAATGTAGAACTAAATAGCTGTACCATAGCATATACTGCACAATAACTCAACACTTTCCACCACTATTCATGAGCCCTTGCAATAACACTGTACATTGTCTTAAGAGGAATGTTTATAATCAAGCATGCAATAATACAATGCTAATGACAAAGCAGAACCGAATAAGGAACTTATCATAGCAGCAGGTGTTCAAATACCAGTTGCCAAAGCCGATGGAACTTCTGCTGCAAAGTCTTGACCTGCCACTTGATGTTAACAGCTTTGCACCCTCCCCTTCTGTCTGAGTAGACATCTAATTTCCCTGGACATCAGCAGATGCCAAGTATAAAAATAATGCCCACTCACAACATCTTTAGTTTTTCCCCCAAGGACCCATAAGCGGGATCTCTTTAGCAGCTGCTCATGCAAACTCCTGCCATTAGAGGACCTCCTGCAACAACATGCATCTTGGGTTTCCTGTTATAGAAGAAAGCAGAAACTCAGAATCCTGTTTCACTACAAATTATCTGAATCAGAAAGACTAGAGGCACTTTAGGTTGGGAGAGTGAAAAACTAACTATGGGAGGATATGTGAACTGATACACACCCCAGTCCTAGGACAGCCATTCTACTGAAAGTGAAGATATTGTGTTGGAAAAATTACTGCAGTAGTGATCTTACTTGAACACCTAATAATATGTTCCTGACACAGTTGTACTATGTTCTTTATATGGATCACTGTTGCTGTACACACAATTACTGGGAAGATTCCAAGAGCTTTTAGTTGCATGATGGTAGGTCAATGTCCAGGTGCAAGCTTCAGGAGACCCTGCAGGATGGTTGTAGTGTAGTCTGCCTTGCTTCTGGATGCAGAATCCAATGTACAATGCCTGGAAAATGTGTATTCAAAGGACTAAATGGCTGTTTCTGATTGGTATGGGTACTTATCCCTCGATTTGTATGGGTACTTATCCCTCTTAGAAAAGCTACAGCGATAGACTCAGTCCATGTGGAATATGGTCTGATATGCCCCTTAAGAGTCTTTTCAAGGAGAGTGCAGCAAAATGAAATTCACGGAGACAGACATTTGGATATAATCTATTGAGAGACAGGTTTTCCTTCCTTCATAGCTGCATAGGACACAGAGCTGATCAGTTTTCTTACTTCTTTGTTTCTTTATAGGTAGCATCTCAGTTACCTATGCACTTCCATAGAATGAAGAATTCTCTCCCTCTTATTTTGTGAATTACAAAAAATTCCTACCAATCACATAGACTGTTTTCAGACTGGTAACTGGTTTCAAGTTACATCTGTAACCACCTTAGACATAAAGGAAGGGTGTGTACAGAAGCTAACTCCGTCCTTGTAAAATATCATAAAGTTTATTTTATCATAAATGCCTGTAAATCTGAAATTCTTCTTGTGGATGTAACCACTAACAAAAAATATTTTCAAGTCATAAATATGAGGGTTGCTACAGCAGTTGGTTCAAAAGGAGCTTTGGTCACTTTTTCCATTACAAAGATCAAGTCCTATGATGGGGTTGCAGTTTTCCTAGGCTGTCTCATATGTACGTCACCTTAAAGAACTCCTTAACTGGTAGTAGTGAGCTGGGAGGGGAGGGGGACGTTCAGAGGTATGCAGACTAAAGTGCATGATAAATACACTTTCACAGAGGCATAAGCCAGTCCTGATTTGTACATTTCTAAGAAATATTTCAGTCACTGACACTGCTATTGAAGAGTACTTCATACTTCATTCCACCTTTAGAACCATAAAGAAATATTTTCCATTAAGCTAGACAGTATTTCTTTGTAGTTGACTTCCTAGCTTCATTCATGATGGCATTGTACTTTCGCTTAAAACAAGCCCCTAAAATGTAGTAAGCTCATATCATTAACGCTGCTGGCCTGAGTGTCCTCAGGTTTTGATACATAAAGAACTCCCCTGAACTGGGTGAAAAGGTTTAGGTGCTGAGGCACAGTGAACCACCCTTACCTTTTTATTTATTTATCTATTTATTTTACATTTGTTTACCAGGGAAGTCCGACTGGGCTTTGTAGTCTGTTTTCAGCGGAGGCCCAGGGAGAAAAACTCCATATACAAGAAAGTAAAATATATTGTATTCTTGTATATATGTAAAGTGGCAGTTAGAAATTGTTTACAATTTCACAAGAAGAAGACAAACCAAAATGACTTTTAGACTAACAGTAGTATAACAACATACATTGGTTACATCTGTCACAAAAAGAAGACTTGGAGTACTACAACAATATACAGTGGTTGCATATGTCATGGTTTTTCATAAGAAGTAAAACTTTTCTACTAGGAGGGAAAAAGAATGCTGTCTTGGCCAAAAGACTTCTATTAGCAGCACCTTTTGTCACTCTTCCTTAACCTTTTGGGTCATTCTGGAGAGTTGGTGGAACACAGGGTAAGCATAAAGAAATAGAAGGTGATGGAGAAGGAATCCTCTGCCTAAGCTTAATTACGTGGCGGTCTGGAGCAGCCTACTTGCCTATTGCTTGGAGAAACAAGTATCTGAAATCATAAGGTAAGAACATATCTTTTATACCTAACATCAAAGACCCACCTTGATATCTCCTATGGTTGTGTTAAATCAGAAGAAGTAACCACCACATTGGGAAAATCCAGGAACAGTTTAAAAAGCTAAACTTTAAAGTACTACAGTACCAACAAATCCTAACTCCTGGAGTCGTGGTCAAGACAGTCATTGTTGCTGAAAATTGATACCAAAGATCTGGTGATCACAGTACAGCTGTCTCCATTAGAGACATCTTTGAAGGAGGCAGACATTCCCTTAGCACAATGGATTGACCACAGCATTTTCCACTTGGTGATATGCCACCTGATGACAAAAGAAGATATACTTGGAAATCCAGGTAGACAGACAGGGTTTGCTTTGCAAATGTGAGCCCTTCCCTCTGTCAAGCAAAGGAGAAGAACAACAGTTAGTTTGTTTTACTGAAATTCATGCCACCACATTAGTTAAAACATGAGCTGCCAGTGCATAACCTGAATGTAAAGGGCCCTTCCTCCTCCTCTGCTTATTGTCCTTGTAAAGAAAACAGACAGATGTATGGAGTGTTTCTGGTTAACAGAAAATCTGGGAGAAGAAACATGGGTTAGTCCTCAGGTACATCCAGTCCTGATGAAAGAACGGCTACTGTTCCCTACATATGGGATCCTGAGGCTTCAGAATTCTTTCTGTGAATAAAGATGCTGGCCAATAGGTATTGCATTTTGCAAGAAAGAATAATCAACAATGCAAGTAAGCAGGCTCAAATGTGGAAGCTCAAGTATGTCAGTCATGAAGTTCAGATTCCACAAAAGAGAGAATCTTTAGGGGACAGAGATATAGCACCCCTTTAAGGAACTGCTTAACCAGCTGGCACTCAACCCCAGTGCAAACTTCCACTGCAGATTAAGTAATGTGACACACAATTTTCCTTTAAAATTTGTATGATTTTACATAACTTCTATGAATCCTGCTCTCCAAAACATTGTAACTGGCAGAAATAGCTGAGACATACACCTCAACTTTGAAATAACAGGACAAAACTGAAAAGGTATCTGTGGTCAGGATCACTTCCACTCTTACAGAATTGGGCAGTGCAGGGTAACAGTCCACACAGACTGAGAAATTTGTTCACTTGGAGTCACAGACCTGTTGACTGTAAAGTTCTTAACAGTCTGAATAAACTCTGAGATGCTTGACATGCAGTCCAATTATCAAGGGAGCTGTACAAGCAGGCAAGCCCTGAATTGGAGTCAGCTGTCAGCCCAGACGTAGGAGACATCTCTGGATAACAGCAGAAAAAATTCTTATCCTACCAGGGACATGAGTGCCTGAAAAGGTATGATTCTTATCCATCACTTTGTGATAAAAATTAACTTTGGTCTTTCTTTCTAGAGCCTTGAGATCAAGTGCAGAATGAGTAAGAATAGCTGGAAGGCAAACAGCACTCTCTAGTGCCATAGGAGATGGAGAATGCTTGTACTATCACAACGTCTTTCTCTGCTCTACTCATCAGAATGGAGGAGGACCCTTTCTTCTGAGTGGCCAGAAAGACAGTCTCTACAGTACTCAATTTCAGGAAGAGAGTGGAACAGACATGATCTCCGAGTCTACATCTTCAAGAAAGGGCTGAAATAAGAGCAGATAAGAGAATCTGACATTAGCATCCCCTGGGCTATGAACTGCTGAGCTAGTGAAGTGCCTGTCTATAGCCCACTACCTCAAGAAAATCACCACCCTGCACAAAGAGTATGAGCTTGAGCCCCTTGACTGTTTAGATACCATAAGATGAATTGGTTGTATGACTGAATAAAGACAAACCCTGAAAATAGTTGTACATCTAAGGCCTTAGGCCTTAAGGGCCAGAAGAACTATCTATAGCTCCAAACTGTAGGTATGGTGACCCTTTTCCAGAGGAACTATGCCTTTGAAACCTAATGGGAGTTGAGAATGCCTCATCACAACAGCAAGCATCTATCTTCCAAACTTTTACTGGGTTTGGTTGCAGGAAAAGAAGGCCCACCAAAAGGGCGGTGGGAATTGTTCTGCACTTCAGGGTACACAAAGAAGATCCATAAGTATATGGTGGGTGTGGTTTACAACCACTAACATCCTCATCCTTAGGAGAGCAAATGGCACCAGGAATACAGTGGCTGGCACAAAGCCCAGAAGATGCAGAGTGATTCTGGTCTATTCCCTGTGTCATTCCTTACTGACACAGCCAGTGTCATGATGCCCTACGCTCCCTGCAAGGGCAAGAAAGACCTGCACCAGACAATATCCAGCTTGATAGGCCACCCTCCGAGAAAGAGTCTGAAAAGATTTCTCCCAGTTTATGTTTTCCTCCAGGAACTGCAACCTTGAAGAATGAGCCCTGCAAGGATAATTCCAGAGAATTCCTGTTCTGGGCTACAAAGAGTCAATCATTAAAGCAGGAAAATGCATGAAGGTTCTTCTCCTGTAAGGCTTCGCACAACATCTAGGTAAATACTCTGGATGCTGAGGAAAGCTGAAATTGCAACTTTCTTCTGGAAGGTTACCCAGATCAAACTAGCTGAATCAAAATTTTGTGTATGGATATTACACACTGTGCCAACAGGTATCTTTCCTTTCCACTGACAGCATCCAGGCATGATGGCAACAGCAGATATGTATGGGAAATAGAAAATAGCAACACAGGCATACCTCTCAACTAGCAGAATTTTGTAGAATGTCCAGATTTTTACCCAATATTTTTGACTGTTCCTCACAAAATTTGTCGTTTTCTGGCAAATCACTGAAGATTAAAGTCACTAAATAATGACAGACATTTGACTTTCAAACTTCACATCCATCAGAAAATGCATCCTAATGCAAAACATGTTATTGTAGCAATTTCTAAGTTTATAAGAGCAATATTTGAAATCTGTCCTTACTTTTAGGCCTTTGTCCCAACCTTTATTTTTGACTTTGTCCAGATTGCCTGTGCTAGGATGTTGAGGCGTATGAATATGAGGTTACAGCACTCAAACTTTCTGAAGGTCAGTATGCTGTAAGCTTGGTAACTTATAGACATATAACCTATCTATGTCAATTACCACTGGCACAGACAGATGGCATCTAGGTTTAATGTCTCATCCAAACAATGGCACCATAGAAGTGTGGCTCCATGATTACACTGCAGTGTCACCATCAGAATATTCATCCAACTGCCTGACTTGCAAGGGTCAGGACACAGACTTCATACTTTGCAACTTCAGTGACAAATGTGTAACCTACCCAGTCACTGATCTTTCAATGTGTCTGCGTGTGTGCATGTTGTGTGCTTGTAGTGCATATATACACACAGACACATGCACACATGCACACACACACACACACACACACACACACACACACACACACACACACACACACACACACACACACACGCACACACATGCTTCTCCTGTGAAACACTGATCTTCAATAATGCTGAGCAGCTAAAAGGCCAAAACTAAAGCCTGCAATACAGAAGAGTAAAGAAATTAAGCATTTTTTGCAGGAGGACAAGCCCTCCATACCCCAATCTGTAGCAGCAAGCTCTCTAACTTGTATATGCCAACTTCATGGCTACACCAACTTGAAGAAGGAAGAAATCTCCCAAAAGAAGTGAATCATTGCTGGCACATACTTAGAAATAACACCGACAATAATTTCATATGGAAAATAGTGATGGGCATGTGTTCTTTGGCTTTTTCCCCCTTTAGGCTACTGACACTCGAATTTCACCTTGAACATCTGTAGAGGAACCACATAGACACTCATACTCACACTTATAAAAGCCCCTAATCTTTTAAGTAAAGAACCTGACTTTATAAATAATTTGCCTACTTTACTTCTAATTTATGCTGTCGATAGCCACAGTTCATTGTGTTGTTTTGTCATTGTGGAATTCCAACCAATGTCTGTGATAGCTGTTCTGATTTGTTTGATCAAGCAAAAAGTCAACATGAGCTTTTTAATTCCAGGAGGTCAAAATCAGAAGGCAGCAAACAATTCTGAAGTCCTTAGTAGAAGTGAATTGAATCACAGTAAGACTTAAATGAGAATGAATAACAATACCATTTAAAGGGCTTAGTCTTTATCATTAAACGAGGCTCATTAAATATTTTGAACAATAAAATGAGCACATCTTTGGTGCTAAGATGCATGACTTACAAGTCAAAGCACCCTGAAAGTTCTAAAATAGATAGAACTTTTAGACCTCTTAGAGTGTCTAGAGATAGCAGCAGCTTCAGGAAATTCTAGCACAAACTGCTAATATCTCTTCTTGCTTAACCATTAAAGCAGGGGAGTGGTGACAGAAACCATCATAAGAAAGGGCACTGTTTTCCAACATCATCATTTTACAATGTACAGTATACAGTGTGTATTGGCCTTCCTAGAAATCATAGAATAAAAGTTGTATTATACATTGTTCTTTTCCTTTCTACAAATTTTATTTTTGCATTTTAGGTTATTTATGAAGTAGACCTCAGGTCAATACATCAATTTAAACTTTTATTTTTTATTTATAGGATGTATTCATAACAATGTTTGTCTTAATTGTAATGCTCTCGTGCATAAACTATCTGTCAGTCGCTCAGACGTTATTTATCAAATAAAATTGGCAGTTCACGTGCACAGAATTACTGCAGTGTATTTAAGCAGGTTTAAAAAATTGCTGAAAATTTTCTGCTTTTCACTGAGTGTAACAGCAGAGATTACAGAACAAATGTAAATTTAGATCACTGGTGCAGTACGACTTCACAAGTTTGCTGCTTGAATGCATGAAGTTAACAGCTAAACCAGTCTTCCGTAACAAGCAGGTCAAAGGTGACCTCCTGGTTTTGTGTTGCGGGCTAATAGTCTTAACTCAGGAATGCATTATTATCTTTACAAAATGAACAGAATTAGATTAAGCATCTATTCACTGGATAGTTGTAAAAATGATCAAAGAATGAAACTGAAAGCATGTCCTGCTTTTGTCAGCTTTCTGCTAATGTTCACCTGCTGGGTAAGTGGGTTGTTCTGTAACAACAATTTTTAACAAAGGCCCATTGATTTTACACTGCCAGGTAATTTCTTTACTTACTGGGTAGAAACTTTACTGAGGAAAGTGCACATCCATCCATCCACTGTCTCAGGAGCTTTTAGAATGCTACAAATGGACATATAAAACACAGAAAATGTTTCAACCAAACACAGCAGACTTTTAAAATGTGTTTCTGCATGTTAACTAGTTTAAAGATTCATACTGCCTTTCTTTGGGTGTTTTCTCATTCTTACACAATGAGTACTCTAAATGCAATTACCTGCAGAAGAAATAAAGCATGATATGTGCATCAAACTCCAAGGTTACGCTAACAAAAAAAGAACTACCCCAAAAAGCCACATGCACTGTTCTTTGATAAAAACAAAAAATAACTGATTTTGCTGGGTTTTTTTGTATGTGTGTGCATGTGCTTGTGTGTGTGTGCGTGTGTGTGTGTGCGTGTGTGTGTGTGTGTGTGTGTGTGTGTGTGTGTGTGTGTGTGTGTTTCATTTGCTTGTTTGTTATTCCTTGAGCTAATCTGATATCTGTTTATTGTTTATGACATCACTGGTTTCTCTGATAATTGCAATAAGAAATTTGGGACAATTTTGTGAGTAACCAAAATGCAAAGCCTCATTTCAGTTATTTTCTTTTCTTTCCATTTATTTATACATTTGTTTTAGTTCACTTTCAGCATTAAAACAATATAAAGATACAAAGCATAAAGTGGCCTGAGTAGCACAAGCTACTTGACTGCACTTCTTTCATTTCGTGCAGCCAGTTCAAACATTATGGTTACTTTACATTTTGTAACAGATGATACATAAAGATACTACCCTTCCAGTGAAGGATAAAGGCTCTTTCTCCAATACCAATGCTTCCTGTAACTGCCAGTGATTCTATAAAGTACCTGACTATCACCAAATAGCTTTCCTTTGACCAAGTGAAGCAGTATTTATTTTAGTAATTGTGGTGCTGCGGTAGCATTGTCGCCTCACAGTAAGACTTTGTCCCGTTCGATTCTCAGCTAGAACGTCTTCTGTGTGGAGATATGCGTGAATGGGCGTACCTTCGTTGAAGGTTGTGCGTCACAGCTGGCAACTCGGCACGTAAAAATCTGCTGCCAATCATTAGCGGATCGGAGTTCCGCTGTGGCGACCCCTAACCGGGAAAAGCTGAAAGACACAACAACTTCCTTTTGTTGACCAGGACAGTCCTACTAAGTGAAAACTTCTAACTGAATGTCCATATAAAGCATTGTTTTCATCTTTGACCTTAACTGCATAGAGATGTTCCTTAACTCTCTTGCCCAAGCTTCCTGTGGTCATACCCACACAGAAAGCTGGACATCCTGTGTACAATGCAATATATACTACATCTTTAGTGTTGCAGCTAAATGGCAAACCTACAAAAAAATTAATTTTACAATTTTAGATCTTGTTAAATAAAATATGAGATGGGGCAATTTTAAAAACTGGTAGAAAGAAGAGAAACTGAGTGGCAGATTAGACTTGCTGCAAATTATCCATGTTATAAATATAAAATGTTTTTGGTTAATCAAAAACTGACCATTTAAGAAAGGGTAAGTCGATTGAGTTGATTTTTATTACCCATTAGGATTTTATTAAATCAAATTGTTAATTAATTGTTTTATTATTTAATTAGAATTCTCATGTGATTAGACTACTTAAATTTTAGATTTGTATAAAATGTTTATAAATGACTGTATGTTATTTTCTGATAAAATCTTTGGACAAAAGTGACTATTAAACTTTTACTATACTGAAGAATTCTTCTTCTACTTGTGTTCCCGTAGTGCTTCTAGTGGTTTTTGGTTATTTGGTTGTGAATACACTGGTCCATGGGAAATCATTCAGTTTTGGTATTAATGATAAAGGTTTGTTTTTTATTTTTGGTACCATTTTGGTAAGAACAACATTAACTTGGTTTTATTTGCATTTAGGATTAGGCTTGTGGTGTGTAACAATGACTCAATAGATGAGAAGGACTTCTGAATTAAGTTCTATTGTGTAATGGTTAGTGCTTTGGACTCTGAATCCAGTGATCTGAGTTCAAATCTCAGTGGAACCTGCTGTGCACTCAGTTTTGCTGGGGAAAGTGTAATGGCATAATAGTTAAGGTGTTTTTTTTAAACAAGAAACATCTTTATTAAATTATCATGTATGACATAGACCATATTACATTTATATAAATGAAAATAAACCATTGCGACAGAATCTCAGTTGCAAACATTATACATTTCAAACCGTGTTGACACAACCATAGCTGCAAGCATTATACATCACTTTTAACTTATCCAGTCATTATTAGTCAACCATTACATAGCTCATTCAAATCCAGCCTTCTTTTAAACCTTGTTCCTCCTCTGCATGTATTGATCCCACAATTCCCATTTTTTCCTATGTAATTTTCTCCTACCCTTTTCTAAGGATCCCAGTTCCAGTTGTTTTATCTCTGTTACAATCTTTTCTACTTCTAGCAAAGTTGGTTTAGACTTTGGTTTCCATTTTCTAGTAATTGTTTTTTGGCAGCCATCATAATTAGACTCAGCAAGGCCTTACTTACTATGTCTAGGCAATTCCGATTCTGTACCATAGCTCAAAAAAATCCTTTTCCTAGTTACTCCAATTTGCTCACCCAGCATCAATGACAAAGCAATCTTTAAAGTCTGCCAATTCATTACACTCCCAGAAAAAGAAGTTATGTACCTATCATAACGTTCCATGTTAGTTGTCCTTCATCTCGCCTTCCTTCTTGCTGGATGGGTTTGGAGCTGATCCTCGGCTCCAACTCGGCCACTTACTATAGCTCGAGAGCTCTTTACTGGCTTGAGGCTACCCCTTATTCCAGAATGCCCAGCACCAGCTACCCAGATCTCGTTTGAGATAGCTCACGCTAGACATAATTATAGAAGATAATCCATTAATAAACCTGGATATACAGTTAATTGTCATGGTTTGGTTGAGAAGCAACTAATAACAAAACAAATTAGCCAGTGAAACCATTGAGAAACTCTTCTCAATCCTTGAGGAAGGGGGAAGGAGGAAGGGACGCAGAAGGAAGGTGAGATGAAGAACAACTAACGTGGAACATTATGGTAGGTACATAACTTCTTTATGTTAAGTTGCCCAATCTCACCTTCATTCTTGCTGGATGGGACAACATCCCTAGCACCTCAATCCTGGGTGGCTCATTGGAACAGACTCTTCAGAACTGTGGAACCAAAGGAAGCTCTGCCCCAGGAGAACACATCTACTTTGTCATGAGAAATGAATGTATGAGGATCTGCCCAAGTAGCTGCTAAACAAATTGAATCTATGGGCAATCTAGATTGAAATGCTACTGAAGTAGCTACTGACCTGGTTGAATGACCTTTGGGTTTTGTTGGAAGATCTTTTTGTCGCAAGTGTTAGGTATGGACTATGGTGTCCGATAACCATTTTGACAATGATACATTAGAAACTGGAAGGCCTTGTTTGTTGTTAGCAAATGAAAGGAACAACTGATCTGATTTTCTCATTTCTTTAGTTCTATGGAGACAGAAATGCAGTTGTCTATGCACATCCAATTGGTGTAATCTGTATTCTGCCTTGTTGGAATGATTGAGGAAAAAACAGGGAGTTCAATAGATTGATTCAAATTGTGGTCTGAACAAACTTTAGGTAGAAAAGATGGGTTAGTTCTCAGGGAAACCCTGTCTTTGTGAAAAACTAGGTATGGAGGACAAGCACATAGTGCATGAAGTTCTGAAACACATCTGGCAGAAGTAATAGCAACTAAGAAAAGAGTTTTCTAAGAGAGAAACTTCAGGGAACGTGATGCTGCTGGTTCAAAGGGTGACAGTATCAAGGAGGCAAGAACAGAATTGAGATCCCAGGGTGGACGTGGCTCTTGCACTGGGTGTCTAAGTAGAGATGTACCTCTCATGAAGGCCTTACAGAGTTTGTGAGACATTATGCTGGAGTTAGAAACTCCAACATGAAAATTTGAAATGGCAGCCAGTTGTACCCTGATAGTAGCAGCCGCTGCACCAGAATGAAACAGCTCTGCTAGGAAATCCAAAATCTCATGTACAGGAGCTGTAAAAGGATCTAAATTCCTGGATTCTGCCTAGTAAGAGAATCTTTTCCATTTGCTACCATAGACTTTCCTTGTATTTGTCTTTATGGGAGGAAACAATATCACGCACTGCTGGGGAAATATTGGGGAGCCTGGCTAGGACTGGAAGTGGAGAAACCAAGCTGTGAGCTTGAGAGATTGGAGGGATTAGTATAGCCCGCCTGATTGATGAATCAAGAGGTCCGGTACTGGGTCCAGAATCCAAGGCTGGGCTAGAAGGTTGGAAACCAAATCTGTCGAGGCCAATAGGGGGCAATGAGGATCATTTTGCAACCCAATGATTTTGCTTTCTGAATGACTTTTGGAATTATGGGGAAGGGGGAAATGCATAAAGGAGTCCCTGAGGCCAATCATGGACTAGAGTGTCCCTGGGTGTTTGACCTGGAGGAGGAACAAGGGAGAAGTAGCTGCTGCATTTGTTGTTGAGGGCAGAGGCAAAGAGATCGCAGCAAGGCTGGCCCCATTTGCGGAAAATAAGACCCACAATTTCCTGTTTCAGTGACCACTCGTGAGGCATGAGGATAGCCCTGCTGAGCCTGTCCACTATTACGTTAGATGTCCCAGAGATATGCGTTGCTAACAGACAACATGAGGAAATCACCCATTGCCACAGTCTGAGGGCCTCTTGGCACAAAGGGTAAGACCTGGTCCTGCCCTGTTTGTTGATGTACCAAACCACTGACATATTGTCTGTCTGTATTACAATAGTCCCAGCAGGGAGAGAGTCTTGAAGAGCTTGCATTGCTAGGAGCAATGCTCTCATCAACAGGAAGTTGATGTGTAAGTGGTACTTGTGAGGTTGCCAAGTGCCTTGGACTGTCTTCCCTAGATAATGCCACCCCCACCCTATCAGGGAAGCATCCGTGGTCACTGTGGCGACCGGATGGGGTTCCATGAAAGGTCTGCCCAGAGAAACTAGTGGGGAGACCATCCACCAGGAAAGGTTGTCTTTTGCACGATTCAGTAATTTGCATCATGTGAGACATGGGTAATTCCTGGAAGGACCATTGTGTGAAAAGAAGCCACTGAAGGATTCTCATGTGAAAGCGTGCTAAGGGGACTAGAAGAATGGCTGCTGCCATGGACCCTAGAACTTGAAGAACATATTTGACTTGGAATTCTTTTGCTCCTCAGGAGAAGTGACACCTGTTTTCGAATAACAGAAACTCTTTCCTGAGGCAATTTTACAATCATTTTTCTTGTGTTTAGCTCTGCTCCTATGTATGTAATAGAGTGACAGGGCAACAAGGCAGATTTTTCGAAGTTTACTGTGATGCCTAGTTGAGCACAGGATGTGATGGTGTAATCTCATGCTTCTATAAGTTGTTGCCTGGTGGTAGCAGTGAGGAGCCAATCGTCCAGATAAGGAAACACCTGGAATCCTTGACATCTCAGGTGAGCCATGACTACTGCCATGGTGTGTTTATATTATGCTGTCGAAAACTCAAACTGTCGACAGCGTAATAATCGACACGAAAGTGTTGAAACCCCCGAACATCGAACAAACACAAAAAAACCCCACCCAAACACAACACAAATAGCTCTATGCAGGGGGGCAAGCCCCCCTGCACCCCCTACTACTTAAATATACCATCTCTGAGATTGCACTACATTGCAGTAACATGCGAGATGACTTTCGCTTTCGACATTTTGGTGCTGACAATATCAGCTTCGATATTGTCAGCCTTCGACAGGATGAAGTAGACCCCATTTGGTGAACACCCTGAGGGCTGTGGTGAGACCAAAGGGCACAGCTCTGAATTGGTAATGACTGGCCCCTAGCCAGAAGTGTAGAAATCTCCTGGACCGTCTGTCCATTTTTATATGATAGTATGCGTCCTGAAGATCTATGGAGCACATCCAATTGTCCTGACCCAGAAAGGGGAAAATAGACTGCAGTGTTACCATCCGGAGCTTTTCTTTTTGTACAGATTTGTTTAACCTTCTGAGATCCAGAATTGGTCTCCAGTCCCCTGTCTTTTTGGGCACTAAAAATAATATTGAGTAAGTTCCGGATCCTACTTGGTCTGCGGGGACTTCCTGGATGGCTCTTTTTTCTAGCAGTCTTGAAACTTCTGTGACTGCCTGATCCCTTAGATTGGGTGGAGCATCTGGGATGGATTTTTTTGAAACAAAAGGGGGTTGATGAAAGGGAATCTTGTAACCTCCGGATATAATGGCTAGTACTCATTTGTCTTTTGTAATATTTTGTCAGGTGGTTGGGTACAATGAAAGCCTTCCCCCGGCTGCCTCCAGAGTTGGGCAGTCAGGCATCCCTTCAGGGATGTTGATAGGGTTTGGAAGAGAACATATCTCTGTCACCCTGATTTTGTCGACCCCCTCTGCCATGAGGGCAGCATCTGCCATTGTTATTATTTCCCCCTCTGCCCCTGGGGGAAAATTCACCATGTGCATCAGGCAAGGGTCCCTGGGATTTTCAAAACCACATCTTTCCACCCTTCTGACCTTTTGGGTATTGTCTGGTAGGAGTGGAAAAATGGACTCTTGACATCAGAGAGCGTCTTGCCTTCCTGCTGGCACCTGGTAAGCATGTCTTTCACATGAGGCCCAAAGAGAGAGGAGCCATCAAAGGGGGTATTGGTGAAGGATGCTCTGAAAGGTTCTGCAAACTGACACAGCCACAGCCAAGAATGTCTCCTAAGAGCTACTCCGGTTCCTGCAGCTCTACTCACTCCATCGGCTGAGTATGAAATAAGCCTCATGGAGGAGTTGACTACTGAATTAAGAGTTGCAAGCTGGGTAGCTACCTTAGCTGAAGCTCCCTCAGCTGTGGGATCTTGTAGGGTATCTCCAAGCTCTTTTAGGAGATCCCTCTGTAGCCTAGTAAAATGGGAAAGATAGTTCAGGGACCTAAGGGAGAAAGTCGCTGATGAAAACATTCGCTTCCCATATCTGTCCATCATACAAGAGTCTTTATTCGGTGGATGGACAGATGAGAAGGTTTCAGCTAACTTTCTCTTTGTGGCTGCTGCTACCCACCATGGCATCAACTGGGACAGCTTTAGTTAAGAATTGTTTGTCTTGGGGAACTGTGATGAATTTATTGGGTCTCCTCGGGACAGGTTCCATGGAATCTGGAGCTGACCAAGCCTTTCAAGACACTACAGACATGAGTGGATCAAAAGGCAGAGACACCCAGGAGGTGGAAGGTCAGGAACCAAATGTGTCCAAGTATACAGATTCATCCCCAGAGGGGGCTAGGGAAGTCCAGCTATGCCTCTGCCTGAGAATCTCAAGGATGTCCAAAAAGGAAACATCTTCAGAGGGGGACCTTGGGGACCCCTCCGATTCATCCAAGTCTGTATCTGAGGTGACAGACTCAGGGGAGTCTAGGTGCTTCCTCTTGCACTTTTTCCTTACAAGGAGCCTGCTCAGAATGCTCTGGGGAGGCTTCGAAAGAAGAGGGTTCACCCAATGGGGTGTCCTGGGGCATAGGTTCCCTACACTTTGGGGCTGGAGGAGGAGCAGAGGTTGTCACAGGCAGGTACCCGCGACAGACAATCGAGGGGAGAGGCCCAGGATGGAGCCGATGGAACAAATAGTGGAGCCATCTGTGGGGACAGCACTCTCCGCATGACCTCAAAAGTGTCATGGTCTCAAACACAAGGAGGGCTCCAGCTCCGAAGAGACAGGAATACCACCCTGCACTGAGGGCGATGGCTTCAAGGCCAATGTGGGAGCCGAGCTCAACTGAGCCGACGCTCCGAGAGGGAGAGCGAGGTCGGACAAGGGTCCTTTGCCACTTCCCCCCTCAGAGCCAACGAGAAAGCTTCAGCACACAGATACCTCGATGGGAGGAAGAATCGAGGTAATCAGAGCCAATGTCAGAGCTGATGAGATGTCATTGGAGCCGAAGGAACCACTATCGGTGCGTCCATGGACTCCGTCTTCGAACTAAGTATAGTCAAAGGAGGAATCGAAATTGAAGCGGATGGAGCCGAAGCCTGTTGAGGTGGGCTTGAAAGCATTTAAGCAAGGGCCTGTGACTTAAGCAACCTACTGACCCCTCTCTCCACATTCTGATCCGATAACCTCGAGGATCGAGAGGAGTGGAAAGATGAGCGATGACTAGACTTGCTTTGACGTAATGGTGATTGTGGCACTGAGCGAATTGGCTCCAAAGAAGGAGACCTAGCTCTTTTCTGGCTCTGAGATCGCTCCGAAGTAACAGTTGAAGCTGACAGAGAAGTAGTCATGAGTCACACTTTTTAAAACCAGAGGTTTTAACTTCCTTAGACATTTTAGTAGGCAAACTACAATAGAAAAACTAAAAATTAATAAAGACCTTAAAGGAGAGCCTCTAACTTAAGCGGCTGTTCTTAAAGGGGGGGGGACTCTCTAAGTTAAACAAGTTCAGGGAATAAAAGAAGGCAAAGCGACTAAGGGGCGATGGCCAACAGAGCACAAAAGTAAAGCACAAGGGCAAGATAAGGGGATTTACTGTAAACGAAACTTACAAACTACTATCAAAGAAGAATTATATCAAACTTCAAGCACAATATTTGTTTAAAAGAGACAAAAAATTATACTAAGCCTGAGCCAGTTTTGATTGCAACCTCACAGCTAAAGTGGCAAACGAGATTGGGGTAGCTGGCACTGGGCATTCTGGGATAAGCAGTAGCCTCGAGCCAGTAAAGAGCTCTTGAGCTATAGTAAGTGGCAGAGTCGGAGCCGAGGATCAGCTCCGAACCCATCCAGCAAGAATGAAGGCAGGATTGGACAACTTAACATAATATATTTCCAGTTACCTGTTTCTTGCCCTTCACACCTCCAATATTAGCTATATACCTGAGGAAAAATTCTTTGGAGTTTGCTTGGGGTATAAAAATACAAATGTAAACCATTCCAGGCAAAGATCCTATATCTTCTAGACTTTGTTGCATAATTGGGAGATATACATATATCCCCCCATTGTTTTTTGTGAATTGCTTATCCAATCTCTCCCCAATTCTTTCTAACCTCCTCTGATTGATTCTTATACTTATCATGCAATATTTTATATGCTGTACTAATTACTCCTTTCTTAATGGCAACTTCTGTACTAGATTCTGCTAAAACTCTACCAGTGATGGTCTTTTGTTTAGGCCTCCCCTCCCGTTTCTTTCTCTTTACCCATACTCTGATATTTATTTATTTATTTGACATTTGATAACTGGGAAAGTCTGACTGGGTCAGGAACCCATTTTCAGTGGAAGCCCAGGGAGAAAAGCAGCAGTAAACATTTAGAAAAACTACAGAAATATTAGTTTTACATGTGGAATATAGATTAAAGTAACTTCCAAGGCAGACAACTGGTATACATTTATATATAGGCTTAGGGAGACAAACTCCACAACAGCAAACTTAGAAAAGGAAAAAAAAAGAATACAGAAATTTAAATCTTACATGTATATCATTTACAATGACTTATAGTCAGACGGATGATATACATTTACAAAAAGGATTAAATTAGTCAACTAATATAGTAGGACTAGCAGTTAATTTACAGAGAGTATGGGTGAGCTTAATACTCAGTCATGTAGCAATAAATATAACTACTTTATCTTTGATAAGATGTCAGTGAAAAGGAGATTATAGAGACAACAAGGTGATCTAAGGGTATAAAGCAGGTTAATGGAGGAGGAGTATAGGAAGCATAAAGGGATTACAAGTAGAGAGGTTCAGCAAGGTAAAGCAGGAATGTAAACTTTTGCTAGGGGAAATAAAATCTCTAGGGTGGGGTTATACAGAGTGAGAGAAGGAGGAGTGGGAGGTGAGCTGGAAATGTAGGAGGAGATAGAAAGATGAGTGAGGAAGCACTAAAGTGATGGTGGGGAGAGGGAGAAAAGGGAGAGGAAAGGAGGAAAGTAAAGTAGTGAGTAGGAGGGAAGGGTAAGGAGGGCGGACAGAAACTGGAGAGAGTGAAAAACAAGGAGGTGGCTGAGTAGTTTTGGAACAGGGGCAGTTACCTGTTTCTAGAAGGTAGTTCTTTAGTGCAAGTTTAAAACCCTTGTGGTTTGTTATTGCTCTGATGTTTACTGGTAAGGTATTCCAGACTTTTGCAACAGTGTGGGAGTATAAACATTGCCTGGCTTTTTTGTTCATCTGTATAGGGTTACTAGTAGCTTGTCATCAGATCGGAGAGCCCTGGTAGGTATATAGGTTTGGAGGAGTGAGCTAAGAACAAGGCAGTTATTGGGTTGATATATAACTTTGTGTGCTGTATCTAGTTGAAGGTAATTTAGGAGATGTGGAAATTCAAGCCAGCTGAGGGCACTGAGAGCAGTGCAGTGATGTCCATAACAAGGTGCATTAATAGCAAATTTTGCAATCCTTGACATGGAAGGCAATCTCTACCCTGCATCCAACTAAATAGTTATGGTGTTTAGCTTACAAACACAAGGTACAGGTGGAAAGTGACTAGGCTTAAAATGGCCAGCAAGGGCAGCTAACCTAGTACTTACCTATGAACCTGTGAGTATTCTGCTAAAGAACAGTATGTTAGGAGCTAAGCAGATAAGGGTAGTCAAATGCATATTGCACTATGCTATTATGCTTGATTACAGTGTGGAGATTATTTATTAAGATGGTAAACAGTAGGTCTGATCCTTGAGAAACATCAACAGAGATTGGAGAAATGTTGAGTATTTGTTTTGCCATTTTACAGCTTGATAGGTAACTCTGAAACCATAAGAGTTATGAGTGATCAAGTCCTAAAGAAGAGAGTTTGGTTAGTAATTTTTGATGAGAAAGGCTTTAGTTAGGTCTTAGGAAAGAGAAGAGACAAGGTTGCCTATATTTTTTGTGACAGTTTATGGTGTTAGTGAAACTGGGAGGGTAATGTTTGTGACATGGTAGAGACAGAAACCACACTGCGTTTGAGAAAGAAGATTATTGTTGCTGAGGTAGTGAGGATGGATACATTTTTCAAGAACCTTAGATACAGGAGACAGGATAGGTCTACAACTGGAGAATTCAATGGAATTTCCACCTTCATGAGGGGGACATAGTTGACCTATTAATCAGAATGGAAATAGAGTATGTAAAGACATCTCCTGCCATTTTACTATATTCTTATTGGGTTTCTAGCAGTGAAGATAGCTTTTAATGGCAGCCATTTAGAGAGGTTCAAACTTGAAAGGAGAATTGTTTTCAGTACAGACTGATAGGGTGAAGGGAGTAGTGGTGTTATCTTTGAGTAAGCTATGTACTGTCTCAATAAAGTAGTTACTGAACTGACAGACAATACTATCAGCAGTGTTTTTTGTATTTGGCGGAGGTATGGTAGTGTGACCAAGGCAGAGTATGTTATTTATTGTGGCCTAGAACAGTTTTTTTATTTATTTTGAAGACTTGCATAATAGGAATGCTTGTCTGATTTAATTTGTTTTTTAGCACTGTTTCTAAGCTGTTTGAAAATCTGTAAGCTGGTTTGTGTTTCACTAGAGTGACATTCTTTCCAGGCTTTAATTTGTGACATAAGTTGTTTGCTTTGCTTTGGTTAGCCAAGGTGCAGAGTTTGATTTAATTATTTTTGTACAAATAGGAGTAAGTTTGTTGAGGATGTTTAGAAAAGTTATATTGAAGTAAATAACTGCTTCATGCAGAGGAAAAAGTCTTAAGTGTGGTCCAACAGATGAGGAATAGGTGAGAGAAAAAGGTGTCCTTGTTTATTTTATTTTATTTATTTATTTTACATTTGTTAACCAGGATAATCCAACTGGACTAGGTCCAATTTCAGTGGAGGCCCAGAGAGAAAAGCTACACAATTAGATACAGCAATAACAAGAAACAGAAAAAAATGGACAATGATAGAACAGAGACATGCACAATAACAATGCTGAAATAAGTGCCCTAATAGGCTTCTTCTTCATCTTTTGGCTTTATCCCGGTTAGGGGTCGCCACAGGGGATCACCTGTCTGCTCATGACTGGCAGTGGAGTTTTACAGTGTCGAGTTGCCAGCCCGGCACCCAACGTTCTACAGAAGGCACACACATGCATGCACTCACAACTAGGGCCAATTTAGAGTGTCCAATCCACCTACAGCATATCTTTAGGATGTGGGAGGAAACCGGAGCACCCGGAGGAAACCCACGAGACCACAGGGAGGACATGCAGACTCCGCACAGTAGGCACCCCAGCTGAGGATCGAACCAGAGAACCTCTTGCTGTGAGGCGGCAATGCTAACCACTGCACCACCGTGGCCACTACAGGTCTATAAATCTAAAGCTTATAATCTTGTATTATGTTAATAGTAGGTAGATTGGGGGGGAGGCAATGTGGCTTAAGAAGTAATTGTTATGTTATACATGGGCGGATCCAGGTTTTCCTGAGATGTGATTTAAGTGATTTTTTGAATTGTGTGATAGTTGAGGCAGAAGTTACAGAGGAGGGGCGGTTGCTCCAGGTTTTAGCTATGGTATAAGAGTATAGAGCTTTCTATGCTGTATTGTTGGTACTAGTGATACAGAGGAGAGATTTATTAGTAGAATGGAGGGGACGACTCGTAGAGTAGCGGGAAAGTAGTTGTTTTAGTACTGGAGTTTTGTCAGGGTATTTCAGGATGTTAAAGGCACTGATTAGCTGTTGGTAAGTTAGTAACTGGGGAAATTCAAGCCATTGAATATCTTAGTGCCTGGCAGTGATGGGTTTTGAAGGTAGAGTTGTTAGCAAATTTGGCAGTTTTGTTGTAACATGACTCAATTTTGTCAAGATCAGTTTTTCTAATATGGGTTAGGATTGGTGCTGCATACATAAGTGTGGACAGTAGGTGAGTTTGGGCTAAGGTGCTTCTTGCTTTGTCTGTGAGAAAATTCTTGTGTCTATATGCGTTCTCATTTTTTGTGAACCTTTTGAATGGTTTGAGCTATATGGACATCAAACAATATATTTTTGTCTATTTCTACCCCAAGGAGTTTACTATGGGCCATAGGACAGATGACAGTGCCATTTCCAGTGGTGATAGAGAAAGTTAGGGGAGTATATTTTGATTTATTAGGGGCGAATAGGAGTAGTTTAGTCTTGTTGGAGTTAAGAATGAGTTGGATGTCAGTGATCCAACCTTCAACAGAGGAAAATTATTTTTGTGTCAGCTGCTGTAGGGTAGTAAGAGATGGGGCTGAGCAGATAAGTGTAGAGTCATATGCATACTGCACAAGTGTGGCTTGTTGGGTGGTTGTATGTAGGTTGTTTGTGAAGATAGAAAAAAGAAGTGGGCCCAGTATTGAGCCTTGAGGTACACCTATAGTAGTTGGAAGTAGAGGGGATAGTTCACCTTGTCCGAAGGATAGTTTTTGAACCAGGAGATAATAGAGACAGCAAAGGATAGGGAGGTTAGATCTAAAATTTGTTTTGGGTGTGAGACCATGTCAAATGCTTTGGAGAGGTCTAAAAAGATAGCAGATACATAATTATTACTATTTCTATGATGATTAACCTGATTAGTAAAAGAGAGAAGAGCAGTAGTTGTGCTGTGGTGTGGGCGGACGCCATGTTGAATGGTGGAGAGAAGATTATGTGTGCTCAGGAACTGCGTAACTTGAGAGTGAATACATTTCTGAAGAAGCTTAGATAAGGGAGAAAGCATGGCTATTGGATGGTAGTTAGAGAAATCATAAGAACTGCCACCTTTATGTAGAGCTATAATGTATGATATTTTCCATATTTGAGGGACATAGGCTTCCTGAACAGATCGACTGATAAGGATTGAGACTGGGTAAGATAAGGAGTCAGCTGCTATAAGAAGTTAGCAGGTATACTGTCTGCTGCAAGAGTGGTAGGTTTCAAGTTTAGGAGGAGCTTTTTTTAATTTTAGATATCGCAACAGGTGAGAGAGTGAAGGAGGGTATGTTATTTGGAATTTTGGTGGCGGTAAATGAAGATTTATTTTTGGTAGAGGTAGATGAAGAGTTATTTTTGGACAGCTGGGTGGACAGTGGCTGGATTGAGTTTGTAAAGTGATGATTAAGTTGGGAAGCTATGTCTTTATTATTATTATTGTTGGGGGAGGCGGGGGTAGGAGTGGTTGTTCTTCCAGGTTTTAATAGGGTGTTGATAGCATGCCAAAATTTTTTTTTTTTTTAATGTTTGTTTTGGAGACCTAGGAAGTAGTTTTGTTTATCAAGTTTGATTTTCTTTGGCCAGATTCCTAAGTTGTTTGGCTTGGTTAGAGCTGTCTTTTTTCCATTGCTTCCAGTACTTGTATCTAGACCTTAGTAAGGCTCTTGTGTCCCTACTTAGCCATGGAGAATAGTTTGCTTTGGCTCTAATTTTCCTGATTGGAGCGACTGAATTAAGAACGTTGGTAAATATATTATTAAAGTAGTCCACTGCCTGGTCTAGTCCTAGGGTTCATAGAGGTTCCCAGTTGCATTGTTTTAAGATGTTGTTTAGGTCCTGTGAGTTTAGATTGCGGTCATTCCTGATCTGTCTATAGATTATAGACTTGGGTGTGCTGGTATGTTTCCTTAGGAGGAATGTAAGGTGATGGTCACTAAGCCTGTCTGGTAGCCATCTTGTCTGGTAGTTTTGTTGGGGCTGCTCACTGGTGTCCAATCAATAACGGATTGTTTGGGGGACTTTTTTATCTATTCTGATGGGTTCTTGAATAAGCTTAGTAAATCCGTAGAGGTTAACTTGGTTGGTGAGATTGTTGGAGTTACAGGCTAGCCAGTCAGTATTTAGGTCACCTAGTAGAATAGTCTCTTGTGGAAGGTTATGTCTAACCCATTGAAGGATTTCTTCAATAGTGGGGGGAGTTGTTTCCTGGAAGGATATAGCTTACAGGAAATGTTGATTTTTTCCCCCTGATTTATAACTAGAACGGAGCCTATGGTTTTGGCATTTTGAAATTTGGGTAGAGGGGTTTGTAGAGGTTAGAGGTTGAGTGTATTTCTGAAAAGAATAGCAACTCCACCTCCCTTCCTACCAGTTCTGTCTAGCCTTAGGATATCATATCCTGGAGGGAGGATTTCTTCAATTTGGGTGCTAGGTTTTAGCCAGGTCTCTATTATGGTAAGTATGTCAGGGGAATAGTGAGTTATGAATACACATAGGTCAGGGAGTTTGTTAGAGATGCTTCTGGTGTTGACATTAATGATCAGTAGATCAGATTTTACTCTGTTAGGATGGATGTTGTTACATGGTCCTGGGTTTGGGTGTATAAGATTGCATACTTGGTTATACAGGACTGTTTTGGTTACATTGCTGTGGTATTGTACTGCAAAAGTTGGAAGATGATCACTAATTATATCAGGGAAGCAACCTGAGGTGCTTGTATGGTTTGGCTCAGAGGTGAGGATCCAGTCTAGTGCAGAATGCCTATGACTGCTTTTATTGAGTCCATTGGGGGAGATGAGAGGAAGTGAGTGTTCTTATATAGCATACCCAGTTTTTGGTTGGTTTTCTTTATGTTTTGAAGTATATGGTTGTCAAATTTTAGGTGCATATCTACAGTCACACCAAGTAATTTAGCATGGGGGGGGGGGCAACTTGAATAGGAGAGTTATTTTGGGTTACAACTTGGAAAGAGATTTTGTCAAAAGTGAAGAATTTTGATGGTAGGAAGATTAATATATATATAATTTGGAGTTGTTTGCATTTTATGCTTCTTTATTATGCCAAGTTTTTAGAGAATGAGGTTGTAATTCAGGTATCTAACTTTAGATCTGTGTTTATGACGTGATAGAAGTGTGGTGATATGACATGATGATAGTGTGATTTTGTTATGGATTATGTGTACTTGTGGAAGAAATAAAACTGGTTGGAAATGGTGAGAGACAGGATGTAAGGTGGCACAGCAGTGGCAGGAAGAGCAACGAAGGTAATGCAACCATGTTCATTCTGTGATGGGCAATAGTAGGATAAGAAAGACAATATAAGAGAAGCAGGCAGGGTACGCTGTAGGTGAAACTAAGCTCTAGAATGCACTCTAGTAGAGATTTCTATAACGAGAGGATGGAGGGTGTTGTAGGGTAGAGAAAGGATAGTGTTAATTAGAGAAGTTGATTGGATAGCATGAGTGTTAGTTAACCAAAAGTGTGACACGTGGGTAGAGATGGATAAGATAAATGTAGAGTTGGTGGGGTTAGGGTGGGAACTGGAGGTAGGGTAGGAGAGTGAAGTGAGCCTGAACAGAGCTTTTCCATGCTGGGTATTGAAGAGTTATTGAACAGGCAGCATTTTCTGCCACATCAGTGTTAGTAGTGAAAACCACATCTGAGCCTCACTGCTGACTTACCATAATGCTCCCCAGTAATGCTTATGATTTGCTCCCAAGTTATACTCTAGGCATACCTTCCTAGCCACCAAAATATACAGCTTTTGAGGGGTATCAGGTTGCACTATGATACTTCAATAAATAATTAAATAAAAAAATGAACTGAACTAATTAAGGCTGACAAGATATAAGAAAGGTTCAGGAAATAAACAAGAATCTACAACATTCTTAGGAAGGTGTTAAAAGGCTGAATCCCTGACCATCTTTACAAAACCAGAGTTTTCTCTACATATACTACAGCAGGTCATAGCAAGTAGCAAGGAGGCCCTGTGCATCAAGTAAAAAGGTAAGCTCAATGCATTTCAGTATATAAGGCTTTAACAAAAAAGCTGTCAAGGCAGAAAAAGGGTTCATTGTTGCAAACATCCATATTTAGGAACTTAAACCTGACTGCAGCAAACTATGGCCACAGAACCCATGATAGAATATCTAAGGTTCAAATACAAAACTGTAACCACAGAAACCATGCTACATTATCTTTAGTCAGAATAGCAGGGAAATATGACTCCAAAAGACATTTTGCAGTATCAGAAGTCAGAATAAAAGGCAAACTGGGACCCCAGAAACCATGCTACATTATCCAAAGTCAGAAAAATAGAGAAATTGGAAACCTAAAACCATGCTGAAGTATATGAAGTCACAATGAAAAAACAAACTGTGACTCCAGAAACCATGCTACATTATCTGAAGTCAGAGTAATAGAGAACTGTTACCCCCAAAAATATGGCACAGTATCTGTATTCAGAATAAAAGGCAAACTGTGACTATAGAAGCCAAGCTGCAGTATATGAAGTCAGAATGTCAAGCGAACTGTGACCCTAGAAAGCATACTACTGCAACTAAAGTCAAAATAATAAGCAAACTGCTATTCCATTTATCTGAAGTCAGAATAACAGAGAAACTGTGACCCCAAAACCATGCTGTAGTACCTGAAGTCAGAATAAAAGGCAAACAATAACCACAGAAACCACACTACATTATTTCAAGTCAGAGTAATAGAAACTCTGTGATCCCAAAAAAACTATCCTGTAGTAACTGAAGTCATAATAGTAGAGAAACTATGACCCCCAGAACCATGCTACATTATTTGAAGTCAGAATAACAGTAATACTGTGACCCTGTAAAGTATGCTACGGTATCTAAAGTCAAAATAAATGGCAAACTGTGACCTCAGAACCATGCTACATTATCTCATGTCAGAATAGAAAAGTTGTGACCCCAAAAATCATGCCACATTATCTGAAGTCAGAATAAAAGGCAAACTGTGACCCCAGATACCATGTTACATTATCTGAAATCAGAATAATAATATGACCCTTGGAAGCATGCTTCAGCATTTAAAGTCAGAATAATATGTAGATCATGACTCTAGAAACATAGTACAGCATTTGAAGTCAGAATAATAATAATCACTGGGACCCCTGAAACTCTCCTGCAATATCTGCAGTCAGGGCAATAGGAACACTATGATCCTAGAACAGTATCCACAGTCAGAACAGTAAGTAAACAGTCACCCCAGAAACCATGCAACAGTATCTGACATCAGAATAATAGGGCTTTAAAAGACTGCTTGCTGAATCACCTGGAATGGTAACTTAAAATGCAATCCTCTGCCCAAGCCTGAAAGGTCACAGAATGCATATAAAGTGCCACACAATAATCCTAAAGCACCAGCAGTACTGCACCTCCTACTGGATGGCCTCAGTCATGAGACACTGTACTACCTACTACAGAGCAAAACAGGAATATACTAGGCAAAAGGTATGGGGTGCAACTCTGTCCTGATATCAGCTTCTGTAGCATACAGGTACAACCACTCTGTTAAGGTGCAAGACAATATAAACTAACCATTTTGTAGCCTGGAAGAGGTCTGTGAGGTGCACACCTTGCTGATCAGAGGTACTCAAGCTGCCTAGTTGTGGTTAAAGAAGTGCTCATATAAGCCAGAGTACATGTTGCAGATCATTTAAATAAGTGTATACATGAGAAGAAGACAGCAAAGCTTTTGCAGATTCTATTGTTATAACTTATGCACAGTGAACCATCTCCATCTCCATGGCATGATAAAGCCTTGACTGTGACCCAAATGATCTTGGATCAACTAAGATGAAGCCAGCTGGTAAAGGTCAGAATGAGTGGCCAACACTGGGTCCCATACTTTGGAGGGCAGGGATATATTCTGAGTCAGTTTTGATAGTGACACTTGGTGGTGGCCTCCTGTTAAACCAGGAAGGCAAAAAAAATGGTCTGGGTCATGTGGTTTGACCTATCAAGCAGTGCTTGCACTACTGGTGACTATTGGTAGGTATGTGAAAGCACATGCACATCATGGGGCCTCAGTAGCAAGTTGTGCTTCAATAGTGCACGTGCCAAAGTGTTAGAGAATGACATTAAGTTCATGTAGTAGAAGAGAAAGAAAAATATCTCCGTGCTGAATTGCATCTTGATTCATGATTCCTACCTATATACATTAGGAAGTGGTGGGGGCTATGAATGAATCATTACTAGATAAGAACTGATAAGGTTGAGGGAACAGGGTAACAATGCTGGACTGTGAAGACATGACATGCTCTGTAGAGTCAAAATAGGGAGGCTTTCTACAAAAACTTACTTCCATTACCAACAGGCATGTACAGGGAGTGGAGGCGGTTAGTGTCTTCCACAAAATGTATGTGATGGGTGTTAAAGTTAAGTTCAGCCTCTGGATTACCTGACTCCATTTGCCTGAATAAGCATTTAGCTGGGAGTTCACACTGAAATGCTGTGTAACTTTACTACAGGAATCTCCTCATTATACCCCCACCCCCACCCCCCACTATGGATATATCTTTAGTACTTCTGTAGCAGCTATTCCGTCATTTGTAAAGCACAGAACACATTACTGAACTGCTACTCACTACAGAATACTTGCATAAGCTGTGCCTGAAAACAGGCAGTATTTTTTTCCTAATTAATTTTTCAGCTCCTACAAAGCACATTATGAGCTGCCGCAAATGCCAAAACCATCTCATTGCCTAAGAGGAGACTGGGGTGCCCCAAAGAGGATCATACCCATGGCCATAGAGATTTTTTATTTATATGCCTTACATTTCCCTGTCCCAGTACCCCACATGCAATGCCATAAAGCTAATAGAGCCAAGACCGTCTAACATTGCATGCCTCAAGTACTTTGTAATGCCATCCCTGTTTACCATCCCTTCCTCGTGGATAGGCGATCTCGTATACCAGTGTCTTTCCTTACCCGCTGAGTTGGCTCCTCAATTGCCAGGCTTCCTAGCTGAATCCGGGTCATGTGGGTCACAGTCTTGTCTAGCACTTTTATTCATTTATTAAAAGCTGATAAAATAATGTTGTATGCACTACTTGGCCAGCACCACTTTACTTATCTCAACATTGTTACTTTCTGTAAAACCATACAGGTACAGTAACAGCAGTTTAATAATGTGAAATGGTTGCTTTATCATATTTCTGCTTCATACTATGTTTCTCACTACTTTACAGCATCAATAAGTTATTAATGTGGTTGCAACATTAATAGGAAACAGTTCTTGTTTACTCAGGTAAATTTGCAAGCAATCTTGCCATCTTTCACAAAACATTCAGTCTAAGACCCCAGAACACTGCACAGAGTTAAACAAATACATTTTCTGCTGGTCTGTAAAAATAATCTGCTCCATCAAATCATTAAATCCCTTGGTAATATGGTACATATCAAAAACAGACAATTAAAATCTGTAGACTGCCAACTGCTAGTAATACCATGGTGTCATGCATGGAAATGTCTTACTGGGTCTATATCACTTCAGCGAAGTGTCAGTTCAGTGACGGCATTTCAAAAGAAATGGCATTCATCGAAATCTGCTGTAGCCCCCCAGACCCCTTGCTAATTATATATATATCAACGCTGAGATCTCACTACAGTGTGGAAAGGGCAAATTTCCCAATCCTCACTGTATCGTGGCCTCAATAGGCAAGGCTCAAAAGACAAACCCACCACCATAAATAGCACAAGTAACCAAAAACTGAGGGTAATGCTACTCAATGCCAGAAGTCTAAACCTCAAAATGCACTCACTTGAGGCACTCCTCAGTATGGAGAACATCGACATCTGTGCAGTAACAGAAACCTGGTTTAAGGCTCCTGAGAGCACCCCAGCACTAATAGGCTATAACTCATACCATACCTTTCGGCCACAGAACCAGGACCGAAACACAAAAGGCGGGGGTGTATCCATATTCATCAAGGATACCCACACCTCCAGGTTAGTGGCACAGCACAATGCATCAGAGATCATCCATGTGCAACTAACAATGGGCAAAACTGCAATCCAAATTGTAGCTTGCTACAGATCACCCACCATGGCCCAGGACCCCCATTCCACATTTCTGGAGACACTGGGAAATATGAAGGTCCTACCAAACACCTTAATACTGGGTGATTTCAATTACCCAAACATAAACTGGGAGAACTACTCAAGTACTAACTCCCTTGCCCAACGCTTCCTAGAATTTATAAACTCGAATGCCCTGGATCAACTGGTCAACACCCCCACCAGAGGGAACAACATATTGGACCTGGTCATCACCAACATGGGCGACCGGTGTTCCACACCAGAGGTCAACCCCTCACTGGTTACATCAGACCATAGACTAATCACTCTGGATATCCACATTCCACCCCCACCCCCAATCAAGGAAACCACCATGAAAAACTTTTCAAAAGCAAACTTCACGTTACTTAAGACTGAGGTGGAAAGGTTCACAGCCCCCATGCTAAAGGACAGTGCTGTGCAAGCTGCTGAAACCTTTACAAAGGCACTCTGTGAGCATATGCAGGAATGCATGGATCGTGCTATCCCAAGTAAAACCAAGTCTCACTCCTCCAAGAAAAGGAAACCAGTCTGGTGGACCCCTGCCATAAACAAGCTATACAACAGAAGGAGGAAACTAGTACAGAAAAGAGTAAAATCCCAAGAAGGAAAGACATCCCTGATCAGTATCAGCAAGAAACTATGAACACCCATTAAATCATCCAAGGCTAGTTTCGAAAAAGAAAAATTGCCAATGACTCCAAAGTGTTCTTTAGCTATGTCAAGAACCTAAGTGGAAACTCTCAGATCTGCTCTGAGTTAGTGCAGAATGATACAAAATACACTGAATCAACTGATATTGCAAACATGCTGGCAGACAGGTTTAGTGCAAACGTCACCCCCCCTCTAACCCCCTAAAGGGCCCATAACCATAACAGAAGAATGTACGGCCCAGTCAATCACTGACACACAGGTTAAAAAGGACAGTTTTGTACCTACCATAAATGTAGATGTTCGAGTGTATATACTGCTGCAGTCATCACACTTGGGTTATCCTGCCGTCAGGCGGTCCCGCAGTCAGCCGAATCCCAAAGTCTTGGTCCAGCGTCGGTTGTCGTCGCTTCTTCCCTGACGTCAGTGCGACAGGGGGATAAAAGAGGCAGCCGACGCCATTTTCTTCAGTTTTTCTTGCCCCAGATGTCAGGTGCCCCCACGTAGGAAGGCAATACAAATAACTATGCAAAAATACCTTAGTAGATAAACAGCAGTACTAGCTGTTAGCAAATATACCATATAGACATGCATCCAATAGATTGATGTACATGGAGTTATAACTAACACCCTAGTATGTAGAGGGGATGGTGGGAGGGTAACCTGGACTGCAGCAGTATATACACTCGAACATCTACATTTATGGTAGGTACAAAACTGTACTATGTTCATCGTGTTATACTGCTGCAATCATCACACTTGGGTTGAATCCCAAAGCTATGGATGGGTGGCTGGCACTAAACTGGGTTAGGTGAAGCTAGGATGCCCTGCAGAACTGCAGTGGCAAAACCAGCTCTGGTTTTTCAGTATAATGGAAGGTGGTAGTGCTTGGTAAAAGTGTGCACTGAACTCCAAGTAGCTGCCTCCAGAATGTCCTTGGCTGGAACCCCCTGAGAAAGGCTGCTGAGGTTGCTGTAGCCCTGGTAGAGTGGGACCTAATATTAACAGGCACTGCTTTCCCATGGTGTGAGTAGCAAAAGCGGATGCAATGTGCTATCCATTTGGAGATGGTCTGTTTTGAAATAGCCGTTCCTTGTGAACCTGCAGCATAGGATACAAAGAGTTGGTCAGTCTTTCTGAAGGTCTTTGTCTTATCCAAATAGTAACGTAGTTGTCTGTGAATGTCCAAAGAGTGAAGGAGTCTTTCTCCTTTATTCTGGGGGTTTGGATAAAAGGTGGGTAAATGAATGGTCTGATTCAAAGCCACACTGGATACTACCTTTGGCATGAAGGTAGGGTTAGTATGTAAAGAGACTCTGTCCTGATGGAAAATGATGAAAGGTTCCACTGCCATAAGTGCCTGTAGTTCTGAGACCCTGCATGCTGAGGTGATAGCCAGCAGCAGAGCTGTTTTCCATGACAAGTATTGTAGTTCTGCTGAGAAGGCTGGTTTGAAAGGAGGCAGTGTTAATTTTTCTAAAACGAAGTTGAGGTCCCAAGCTGGCGTTGGGGGTTTTCTGGGGGGTCTTATATTCTTGGCCCCTCTGAGAAACTGCCTTAGTAAAGGGTGTGAGAATATGGGAGGATCCGTATTATATTGAGCTGAAATGGCAGAAGCATGGATCTTAATGGATGAGAAAGAAAGGCCTTTGTGTAGCATCTCAGTTAAGTATTGCAGTATTTGAGGAATGTTTGGTATCCAAGGATTCTGGCCTTTAGCCTGGTTCCATGCACAAAATCTTTTCCATTTGTCTGAGTAAGTTTTTCTGGTGCTGGGCCTCCTGGCCTCCAAAATGACATTCAGGACGTCCTTTGAGAGAAGTGTTGATTGATAATTCAGGGTATTCTCCATGCAGCTAAATTTAAAGTCCTGAGCTGACTGTGAAGGATCTGAAAGTTTTACTGAGTCAACAGAAGTGGGAGATGAGGTAAAATCCATGCAGGGCTGTGAGTCAAGGTCCTTAGTAATGGGTACCAGTGCTGACGTGGCCAGTCCGGAGCAATGAGGATCATTTGTGGTCTCTCTGATCTGACTTTCAGTAACACCTTGGTCAGGAGAGGTAGTGGTGGGAAGGCATAGACTGTCAATGCTGTCCAAATGAATGATAGGGCGTCCACTTTCCAGGCTAGGGAATGATAAGTTCTTGTGCAAAATTTCTGTAGTTGGCAATTGTTGGGGGAGGCAAATAGATCTATGTCTGGGCATCCCCACATTTGAGTTATCATTGAAAAAACTTGTGGGTGTAGTCTCCACTCGTGAGGATCTGCCAAATTTCTGCTTAATTCGTCTGCCAATATGTTTTCCTTTCCTGGCAGGAATTGTGCTTGCAATTGTACTTGGTAAGTCAATGCTGTGTTCCATAAGGTCATTGCCTGTCTGCATAAAGGGTAGGAGTGAGTTCCTCCCTGTTTGTTTATGTACCACATAACTGTCCTGTTGTCTGTCCTTATTAGTAGTTGTCCTGGATGCAAGAGGTCCTTGAAGGCTGTCAGTGCATTTTGCACAGCTAGCATCTCCTTTTGGTTGATGTGTAGGTGCATTTGTTTTGCAGACCATTCGCCCTGTATGCACTGTCCTGCCATGTGTGCTCCCCAGGCGTAGTCTGAAGAATCTGTTGTCATAGTTTGGTTTGCTGGAGGTAAGACAAAAGGAAGACCCTTGTTTATTTGACATGCTTGAGCCCACCATAGGAACTCTTTTTGAAGGCAGGGAATGAGAGGTATACTTGTTTCGAGGTTGTGCCTGTGTTGAGTCCATACACTTTTCAGGTACCATTGTAATTTCCTTATATGCAGCTTTGCATGTGGAATTAGTTGAATGCAGGATGCCATGAACCCCAATGCCTGCAGGATTTTCCTTGCAGTGAGCTGGGTAAAAGCTGCCATCTTTTTGAAGTATTGAGTCAGTTGTTTTTGTTTGTCTGGTGTGAGATAAGCCATCTGGGCCATTGTATTTAATATGGCACCCAGGAATATTATGTCTTGTGAGGGTATTAGCTTGGATTTCTTTTTGTTTACTGTGTACCCTAAGCAACTTAGCAGCTTTGTTACAAATGCCAGATGCTGTAATAGAATGGCCTTGCTGTCCACTTGGATCAGGCAGTCATCCAGATATGGATATATTTGTATTCCTCGCTGTCTGCAGTATGCAATTACTGATGCCAGACATTTCGTAAATACTCTGGGCGCAGTAGATAAGCCAAAGGGCAATGCAGAGAATTGATAATGCGTTGTACCTGCCAAAAATCTGAGGTATATTCTGCAATCTTGTCTGATAGGGACATGCAGGTATGCCTCTTTGAGGTCCAACGTTACCAGCCAAGACTCCTTGCCCAGCATGGGAAGAAGCTGCTGTAGTGTGAGCATTTTGAATTTGGGTACCTCCAGGCATGTGTTTAGAATTGAGAGGTCTAAAATGGGTCTCCAGGCTTTGTCCTTTCTTGGTACTAGAAATAGTCTTGAGTAAAAACCTTGACCTTGCTCCTTTGTAGGTACCTTTTGAATTGCTTTCATATCCATGAGAGCTGAAATTTGCATTTGTGCCTCTGCCCATTGGTTTGGAGGCAGATTTGGCATGCCTCTCATCCATGGTAAAGTGTGAAAATAAAATCTGTAGCCTCGGGTAATAATATCCAGAACCCATTTGTCCTTTGTTATGATGCACCAATTTTGTGGAAATAGAGCCAGTTTTCCTCCCAAAGGTGCTGCCAGGGCAATTTTGCTTGGCAGGCGAAGAGGGAAGTCATTGTGTTTGTTTCCTGAGGGGTTGAGATCTTTCGTCTCCACCTCTTTGAGTTGTTGTATGCCATTGTCTAGCCTAAAAGAACCTTGTGGCTGTCCTCTGCCCCTTGGGCGTCTGGGGTCTGTCTGATGCAGGAAAGGACCAGTTTTTTGATGGCCAGTTTCTGCTGAAACGAGGAGGTTGTACCTGTAAAAAATCTTCCTCTGCTTTGACACCAAATAACACATCTTTCTGCAATGGAGCATCCAATAACTTTGCTTTGACATGTTCTGGTAAGGCTTGCTCTTTTAGCCAAGCATGTCTACATATTACAGATCCTGTGACAGCTGCTCTACAGGAGGCTTCCAATGAATCAAAACCACACTGTAAGGTATGCTTTCCCACCTGTTCTACTGCATGCAGCAAATCCTGCATCTCTTTGAAATCAGGTTGATCCGTCTGAGGGATCATTTTCTGCTTTAACTGTGTAATCAAGTACTGCTGGTATTTTAGCATGTGGAATTGGCAGTTTAAGGCCCTCATGGCCAAAGTGGCAGATGTATACACTTTCTTCCCCCATCTTTCTAATGCTCTGGAATCTCTCTCAGAAGGTAGTGGATTCTTAGCAGTAGAGGTCTTAACCCCTTTAGGACCCTGGGAAATGATTTTGGGGTCTGCAACAGGGCTTTTATAAAGAAACTTATGAGAATCAGGAACTCGGTAGTATCTGTCTGGTTTAGCTGGCGCAGGAGGTAAGGAATCTGGGTTTAGACTAGATTCGGTGTAAACATCATCCAAAATGTCTAAAACTGGAGGAATTGCAAGGGGTCTATGCTGTGGGAGAAGAAGAAACTCACAAAGTCTTTTCTTAGAGTCAGAGTAATCTTGGCCTTCCCAGTGGAAGTGTTCCCTCGTGGTGTGTAAAGTTTCCCCAAAAGAGTAGTCTTCAGGGGGGGAGACAGAGGGAATGGACTCTTCAGTCTTCATAAGGTGGGAAGGAATAATCCTGGTCCTCAGAGTTAGCTGAGGTAATGGATGCTTTGTCAGAGGAAGGATAATCTTCCTCCAGTCTAGGCCTTTTGTCAGGAGGGGGTTGTGAACCCCTGATAAGGGTAATTAGGGTTTCCTAACTTTTAAGGGGGCTTTAAGTTTAGCATAAGACTTAATAGAAATAGTTGTCGGTTTGAAGACACCTTCAGAAACCGAAGACCTGTCCAAAATCTCCGGATCACCGTCAGGGTTGGCGTCCGAGGGTTGAGATGGGACCGGCTCCTGAGGCCCATCTGATTCAGTCTGGGAGGCCGTCAGAATTTCTAAATCAGCGGTAGTCAGGGGCTGCGTAGGCACCTCGCTGAAAACCAGAGAACCGGCGGCAGGCCTTGCTGAGGCCTCAGTATCTGGTCTTGGCCTTGGTTGCCTGTCCTTATCCTTGCGTTTTTTAATCATTGCTGATGTCAGTTGCTCCGACGACATGCTATAGTTCAATTTTCTGCCAAAATAATGTCGGGCGAAATCTGCCCGACGCTTGATTGTACGTTTGTTGAACCTAGCACAAAACCGACAACCAGAGACGTCGTGGTCTGGGCCTAGGCAAGGAATACAATAAGAATGAAAATCTTTATGAGGTATTTGCTTCCCACAAGAAATGCAATTATTAACTTTGTCTGACATCGGTCTAAGGCAAGAAAAGTTTCCCCAATGGGGTACTTAGCTTTAGAGAAGACTTCGGGCTGAAATTCAATTCGAAAATCTCAGGAGCTAGCCGACCGGCACTTGCGAACTGCTTCTGCTTCAGGCACCGCGCGGCAAGAAAGACTGAAGAAAATGGCGTCAGCTGCCTCTTTTATCCCCCTGTCGCACTGACGTCAGGGAAGAAGCGACAACAACCGACGCCAGACCAAGACTTTGGGATTCGGCCGACTGCAGGACCGCCTGATGGCAGGATAACCCAAGTGTGATGACTGCAGCAGTATAACACGATGAACATCAGCCCTATCCAAAGCCAAAAACACAGCTTCAATGGGACCGGACGGGGTCTCAGGCTGTGTCTTACAAGCGCTCCTAAATTAACTAACCCCTCACCTAAACACACTGTTCAAACTCAGCCTCTCTACAGGCTACGTACCCACAGAGTGGCACACAGCAACAGTTATCCCACACTACAAAGGTGGAGCCACAACGGACCCCGGGAACTATCGCTCTATAAGCCCAACTAGCCTGGTCTGCAAGGCTATGGAACACATCATCATGGAACTCATTAACAGAGACATTGGGAACTTCCAAACCTTGGACCCTACCTAGTTTGGTTTTGTTAAGGGCAGATAATGCCTCCTAAACTTGGTGGACTTCTTTGAGATGGTTACCAAGGTATTAGATGAGGGAAAGGAGGTCCACACAGCCTACCTAGACTTTGCAAAGGCTTTCAACACCATTCCCCATTCTAGTATTATAGACAAGCTCACCAGCTTGAACATAAACCCCTACGTCACGAGATGGGTTGCCAACTGGCTCATGGATAGAACCCACATGGTGAGAGTTGCAGGCTCTACATCCGACTCTAAACTGGTTACAAGTGGTGTCCCCCAGGGCTCAGTCCTAGGACCCCTCCTGTTCGGTATATACTTCTCAGAGGTACAGGCAAGCATAGGAGGACAATGGCTGACCAAGTTCGCAGACAACTGCAAACTAGGGGCCATAATTCATTCTCCGGCTGATACAGACATCCTCCAGATGGGTCTCACTGAGATGGATACCTGGTGTCAAAATCATGGCCTCAAGCTAAATGCCAAAAAGTGCATAGTCATCCCCTTTGGAAAAAACAAAGTACCCGTGAACTACCACATAGGTGGTAGTCCCCTAAATACAGAAAATGTAATAAGGGATCTGGGGACCCAAGTAGATAGTAATCTCTCCTTTGATAATCATATTGCCAAGGTGGTTAGAAAATCCTTCTATGTGGCCCACCTAATCACAAAAGGGTTCGCATCTAGAACAAAAGAGGTTATTGTGCCTCTCCACTCATCACTCATTAGACCCATCATAGAATACAACGCCCCATTTGGGATGTACGTTACAAGACACCTGCAACAGCAGGAAAGGCCACAAAAGTACCTCACCAAGAGGATTACTGGCCTCAAACAGATGCCCTATGTGGCCCGACTCAAGAAACTCCAGCTGTACTCGGTTGCATACCGCTTACTTAGAGGTGATCTCTGCCTGACATACAAGGCCATGTCCAACCCAGAATTGATGGACATGCTCCACCTAAAGAAAAACAAATCCCAGAGAGCCACACGCTCCAGAGATATAAACCTCACCACAACGATAAATAGGACATGCTGGAGGGATAGATTCCTATCCCAGAGACTCCCCATGCTTTGGAACAGGATTCCAATATACATCAGGCAGAGCCCCTCACTAACACTCTTCAAGAGAAACCTTGATGGGTGGATGGGAAACAAAAAATTTACCCCGGGGATCACTGCGCTGGCTCTGCTGAACAGTGGCGCAGGGAACTAATGGCTCTGCTGGACAGTGGTGCAGGGAACTAATGGCTCTGCTGGACAGAGGCACAGGGAACTAATCTAAGGGGGTGGCGAAAGTCAACACATTCTGGCTAGACTTTTAAATGCCCTTGGGCAGATAGCCTAGTACTTACCTATGAACCTATATGAACAGCTCAACGAATGGCATGTTCAATGCAAGTGAACCATAAATGCTGTTTGCTGAACTGAACTTTTGCTGAAGTGATATAGACCTGCCTTATTTACAGTATATGGTCCAAACCATAGAACTCACTTCCTGGCAATGCATAAGACATGCACATGAATCAGCTAATGCGTCAGCCATGGACTAAGAAAAAAAAAATTGTCAGAGTATAAGCACTGTAACTGATGACAGAATTTATTTTTACTTATTTGTTAACTAGATAAACTCTTTAGGTGCAAACATCACTTTTCAGGTGATCTTAGAACATTGGTCGGTTAAATTACATAATCAGTCTCACAACAGACAAAACGATACAGAAGGAATCAAGTCCGGGATTGCACAATAAATCTTTTAGCAGGTCATAGCCTTAACCATTTGCTCTAATCTGAAGGACAAGTCAAGTAAACCTGCCCTAACATCACCCATTATCTCCACAAAACAACTATGTTACAATTCTAGTACATCTGCCACACTTTCTGTACTTCTGCAACCTTCGTAATATATGCCCTGACCTTGTTATCCTCCAGTCTCTTACTTTATGCAATCAACTCTAAAGCTACAGTACCCACAGGAAGGAGAAATTCCGCTGAATGAATTTGTCAAAAAGAATGCAGTTTCACACTTGGCTACTTAGAAAACAGGTAGCAAATCATTAAAAGGCAAGAGTCCATTTCTCCCCATGTGCAGCTACACTCAGTGGGAGCAGTTCTTCTCAATATTCATAAATGACCTGGCTGGCCAATACAGGGATACTGAACTGATTCAATATTCAAGACAATAGTACTGCTCTCCTTACAGAAAAATCTGACACAAAGTGAAAGAACAGCTTCAATAAATATTCAGACCTGACTCTTCTACATTGCACCTTAACACTACTAAAATAAATCTATGTTCATTTCTAGTAAAAAATGAACATTACACAGAATCTCATCTCCAGAGCAAAAGATGGACCTTGTATATCCACACTTAATAACTATCAGAGTGAATGTCAGCACCACTAAACTACTGGGTGCAATACCTGAAGGACAGCTATGGCTTGATAAGCCGATTACCCCTGTCCCTGTACAATCTGTCAAAAGCCTCATTCCTAATATATTCCCCCAGGTAATCCACTGCATGCAAGTACCCACTTCCAGCAGTCATATATTCTGTTCATTTTTAAACAAATTTTGCAACCACATTTGCTACATAAACTTGAACAAGGATATGACGAAAATGTAATGTTGCTGCTGGCTGTCATTGCCAACTCTGTAACTAGAGACCTCTCCATAGTTTAAAGTGGCTAGAATTCAGCAGCAACTCTCAGGAGAACTAAAATTTCCTCATTTGATACTACAGTATCTTAAGTGGCTATGCTGGCTTAAACTGTAGTATGAGCTCGCTGCATCCAATCGTGCAAGGTAGGGCAACTTTTTTGAGCAGTACATGCGTTCTTACCTAGCTGTTATGCTTTTGTCCAGTTCATAGAAGCTACCATCTTTGCACAGATGATCTTTGTACCACACAAGCTGAAGATTTCATCACACATTAATCTCCGATTTGATTAGAATCTGCACACAGTACACATCACACTGTCAAACAATCCTGCAACACATGCCCTTCCGACCTGTAATGAAACCAGGTCTTTGGATAACAATGATAAATGCACACACTGCCATGTTTACACCAAAACTTACTTTTGTCAAATGACAAAGTCCATTTCATTAGATTATAATACAGCCTATTTCGGTCTTCCTCCTGAAATTACAGTTCATCAAAAACAGGACAGGATTAATATAACAATGCACCTTTATGTACCAACAAAAGATAATGTCCATTTCCTAAGCTGACACATCTTTGGATTGAAAAGTAGCAGTCACATACTTAACGTTTAGTAACACATTGGAGTCGTATACTCAATGTTTAGTCACACATTGGAGTCTCATACTCAATGTTTAGTCACACATTAGAGTCACATACTTAATGTTTAATCAACATTACAGTTACATATTTAATGTTTTATCACACATTAGAGTCACATACTTAATGTTTAGCCACACATTAGAGTCAAATACTTAATGTTTAGTCAACATTACAGTTACATATTTAATGTTTCATCACACATTAGTCACATACTTAATGTTTAGCCACACGTTAGAGTCACACATTAGCCTCTTTTTCCACGTTACTTCACAGTTCATTGAACAATAGTTTGCAGAAGGATTGGTTTTATTTATATTTGTGTTTGTGCTACTTGATCACATAAAACTTTGCTTTTGGTATTACACTGTTTTCTCAGTATAGCTGTATGTTCAGATACCTTTGGCCTGGATCATACCTGAAAAAGTATCCTTCTTGAGTCAGCCCACCTACCAAGTTAACCTAGTTAACAAAGAAATAAAAAATAAACACATTTACCTTACTAAGTTCCAGTAAGGTATACATACTGATAGTATTTAAATATTAAGTATAAAGGTGATTGAATGGCCTTCACAAGAATAATGTATGTTTTAAAACAGGTACCTTCAAAATTTCAAACCACTACGAGTATCTATGCTTTTACATATTCTGTGTCTAAGACAACAGTATTTCAGGGAGCTCCCCTTACTCCAAGGTAGAGAAATCTCAAAGATAGTATATATATATATATATATAGAGTGGCATTGTATGAGGAAGTCAGGAGTGTCAGGGAAGTATGTAAGAGTGGTACAGGATATGTACGAGGGTAGTGTGACAGCGGAGAGGTCTGCAGTGGGAGTGACGGATGCATTTAAGGTGGAGGTGGGGTTACATCAAGGATCAGCTCTGAGCCCTTTCTTATTTGCAATGGTGATGGACAGGTTGACAGATGAGATCAGACAGGAGTCCCCATGGACTATGATGTTTGCAGATGACATTGTGATCTGTAGTGAGAGTAGGGAACAGGTGGAGGAGACCCTGGAGAGGTGGAGATATGCTCTAGAGAGAAGAGGAATGAAGGTCAGCAGGACTAAAACAGAATATATGTGTGTGAATGAGAGGGAGGATAGAGGAATGGTGAGGATGCAAGGAGTAGAGGTGGCGAAGGTGGATGAGTTTAAATACTTGGGGTCAATAGTTCAGAGTAACGGTTCAGAGTAACGGTGAGTGTGGAAGAGAGGTGAAGAAGAGAGTACAGGCAGGATGGAGTGGGTGGAGAAGAGTGTCAGGAGTGATTTGTGATGGACGAGTACCTGTAAGAGTACCTGTAAGAGTGAAAGGGAAGGTCTACAAGAGGGTAGTGAGACCAGCTATGTTATATGGGTTGGAGACAGTGGCACTGACAAAAAGGCAGGAGTTTGGGCTGGATGTGGCAGAGTTAAAGATGTTAAGATTTGCACTGGGTATGACGAGGGTGGACAAGATTAGGAATAAGTATATTAGAGGGTCAGCCCAGGTTGTAAGGTTTAAAGACAAAGCCAGAGAGGCAAGATTACGTTGGTTTGGACATGTGCTGAGAAGGGATGTGGAGTATATTGGGAAAAAGGCTAAGGATGAAGCTATCAGGTAACAGGAAAAGAGGAAGGCCTAAGATAAGGCTTATGGATGTGGTGAGAGAGGACATGCAGGTGGTTGGTGTGACAGAGCAAGATGCAGAGGACAGGAAGAAATGGAAACAGGTGATCCGCTGTGGCGACCCCTAATGGGAGCAGCCGAAAGAAGATGATGATATATATATCTCAAAAGCCGACTTCACACTTCTAAAAACTAGTGTGGTCTCCTTTAAGGCCCCTGAGCCAGTGGTAAACATTACTCAAACCGCTGAATCACTTACAAATGCCTTCTACCAGCACCTACAGGACTGCATGGATCAGGCAATCCCAAACAAAACTAAGACTCTTTGTACCAAAGGCAAGCGTCCAGTCTGGTGGACCCCAGCCATAAACAAGCTCTACAACAAAAGGAGGAAGCTACTACAAGATAGAGCAAAATCCTTGAAAGGTAAGACACATTTGATCATTATAAGTAAAAAACTAAGAGCTCTCATAAAATCATCCAAGGCAAATTTTGAGAGAAAAATCGCCAAGGATTCAAAAGACAATCATAAGGCCTTCTTTAGCTATGTTAGAAACCTAGGAGGAAACTCCCAGATATGCTCAGAATTAGTTCAAAATGATGTGAAGATTACTGAACCTACACACATTGCCAACATACTGGCTGACAGGTTCAGTGCAAACTCCCCCTCCCCCAAAAGGAGAGATATCTATGCCAGAGGATTGTAGCCGCGCAAACATCGGGAACGCCGAGGTGAGAACTGGTCTCTCCAAAGCAAAAAACACAGCATCCATGGGACCGGATGGTGTCCCCAGCTGTGTGCTCCATGAACTCAATGAGGAATTAAACCCGCAGTTAGGACAGCTGTTTAATCTTAGCCTCACCTCAGGATACGTACCCAAGGAGTGGCGCACGGCGACTGTGGTCCCACTTCACAAGGGCGGTGCCTCCACCGACCCTGGAAATTACTGTCCCATTAGCTTGACAAGCCTTATCTGCAAAGCCATGGAGAGGATCATAATGGAACTCATAAATAAAGACATAGGGAACTTGCAGACTTTGGATCCAACCCAGTTTGGCTTTGTCAAAGGCAGATCATGCCTTTTAAACTTGGTTGACTTTTTCGAGACAGTCACCAAGGCCATTGATGAGGGAAAGGCAGTCCATACAGCCTACCTTGACCTGGCAAAGGCCTTCACACAATACCCCACTCAGGTATCATCAAAAACTCATCAGCTTGAATGTAAACCCATACATCACAAGATGGGTTGCAAACTGGCTAAGTGACAGAACCCACAGGGTCAGAGTTGCTGGAGCCATGTCAGACTCAAAGCCTGTCACAAGTGGTGTCCCACAGGGCTCAGTCCTGGGTCCACTCTTGTTCGGCATCTACTTTTCTGAAGTACAAGCAAACACAGGAGGGTTATGGCTGACAAAGTTTGCAGATGACTGCAAACTGGGCCATAGTCGAAAACACATCTGACACAGATATCCTTCAGAAGGGCCTCACAGAAACGGATAACTGGTGCCAGAGCCATGGCCTAAAGTTAAATGCCAAGAAATGCATAGTCATACCCTTCGGGAAAAACAAGGTTACCCCTAGCTACCATATAGGTGGCAATCCACTGAGCACAGAAGAAGTCATCAGGGATCTGGGGACCCAGGTTGACAGTAGCCTTTCGCTTGACACTCATGTTGCTAAAGTAGTTAGGAAAACCTTCTACATTGCCCACCTGATCATGAAGGATTCACATCTAGATCAAGGGAGGTCATCGCCCCTGTACTCATCACTCATTAGACCTATGATTGAGTACAATGCCCCATTCGGAATGTATCTGACCAGACACCTGCAGCAGCTGGAAAGGCCCCAAAAGTTCCTCACCAAAAGGATAAAGGGTCTCAAAAATATGTCTTATGCTGCCCGACTGAAAGAACTCCAGCTCTATTCAGTCTCATACCGCTTGCTCAGAGGTGACCTGTGCCTGACATATAAGGCCATGTCAAACCCTGATCTGATGAATATGCTTCACCTCAAAAAATCTAGATCCCTCAGAACCACAAGGGCAGGAGACTTAAACCTTGACACGGTTATTAATAGAACATGCTGGAGGGACAGATTCATCACCCAGAGACTCCTATGCGGTGGAACAAAATCCCGGTACATGTGAGGCAGAGCACCTCGCTGGCCTTGTTCAAGAGGAATCTTGACCAATGGATGGGGGATCGCAGATATACCCCAGGGATTACTTCAGTGTCACTGCTTGACAGAGGCACAGCAAAATAATAGGCATAATTTTATTCAAACTAAAGGGGTGGCGAAAGCCAAATAACTATGGGCTAGGCTTATAAATGCCCTTGGGCAGATAGCCTAGTATGAACCTATGAACCTATATATATATATATATATATATATATATATATATATAGCAGGGATGTGTTTGTTTTGTTTGATTTGTTGCTCAGATAAAATCTAGCTGGGACAAGAGAAATATTTCAGACAATATCCCCATAGTACAGATCAAATAATGACAGACAGAGGAAGAAACATTTCCAGCAGGGAAAACCAACTCTAGAAATATTTCAAGTAAATTATTTTATACATGAATTCTGTATGTGTTAGTCGGCTATAAACTTGTGATTGGCACATAATATTTACAGTATGTCCATCTATCAACAGACAAGCTAATAAAACAGTTCAGGTAAATCAAAATGTTAGAAATATTCCTACAATACATCTAAAACCTTGCTGCTCACTATAAGGACTTAATTAGGTAATCTTAAAGCAGTCATGTTTGTTTTTGACAAATACCAGAGAAAAGTGCTTTGAAAACAACTGAAAACTTTTGCAGCCAAGGAGTCACCAATAAGTGTCCGGTCACCTCAGGAATGGTGTATGTAGTAAATGAAAACCAGCAATTCTTCAGAAGAAGCCCACACAGATCGGTGAAAGCGCTTAACCATTCTGTTTTTAAGGATTTTATTTATATTTTTTTATTTTTTATTTTTTCTGTTGCACAACAACCATTCTGTTTTTATGGATTTTATTTTTTCTGTTGCACAATAAATTTATTTAATTCGTGGAAGTGATTGCTGGTTTTCGTTTACTACATACACCATTCCTGAGGTGACCGGACACTTATTGGTGACTCCTTGGCTGCAAAGGTTTTCAGTATTATTTTAGAGGTTGCTTTGAAAACAAAATATGCAATGCTAATTATAATGGGCTCACAAATGCTGATCAGTTTTAAACATAATGATTCACTGACTGAATGCTTTATCTTTTTAACAAAGTACCTCAAGGAAAGCTGCTGAGATAGGATGATAGCATACAGATGCTGTCGTACTCTTGTGACCTGAGCAATTTTACTCTAAAGCATGTGGCTGGTTACATTCTGCAGCTCTGCAAAGATGGCTATGGAGTAAAGAATTATTCCCCACTGCCAACAGACCATTACCTGAAGTCTGCATTTAATTTCAATCAAACACCTATTTCTCTATGCTTGTTCTCACCAATAACTTCAAGTAAACACTTTTTCTCTAGCTTAGCCAAGCCCAAAACCTCAGTCATCGTACTGACTTGGTAACTACTACCAAGCAATAGAAAAACAGAGATTACTCCAGTAATGTGTCAAGGAATGTGGGCTGCTACTGCAAACAGTGAGTTCAGGTATAACAAAATGGAATATTCTTATATTCCATGATTCACCACAGCATGTTGTTCTGTGCTCTGTGATACAGAGGCTCTTGGCATCTTCAATCAAAAAACAAGGACAACTCAAAATTATCAGAGGCAAAACTCCACAATAATCGGACATCAAAAAAACAATTACTAATATTCACTTTGGAAGTTCACAAATTAACACCATTTGTGGTAACATGCAATTTATGAAGAATTAACCATGTAGAACTGTAATGTATAGCATTATTTAGTGTTTGCAATGTTTTATCTGAAGCACTTTCAATGGATAGAGCAACATTTTAAGATCATATTAGTGGCATTCTCTAAAATTAGATACAGCTGGAAGTTATGATTGTAATCCCCCAAAATAACAGTTTATGATTTCCACAGAAGGGATGCACATGATTTCTGAGTCAGAGATGCTAGAAACTTCAGATGGCACATTGAATAGTCCTTACATTCTTGCAAAAGGGATTTTAGATTACTGCAGACACTGTTTCTGATTTGTAGGCTACTGCAGCAGCAATGTGCACTGCAAAAGTTATCAGAGTCAGGCTGCACTACTCCATACTTTGCCAGTGAGTAGGGGGAAAGGATTATTCACTGGGCAGGTCACATTGTGCTGATGTTCTACTGCCCATAGGCCCAGTCTGCATTCTGTGGATAACTACCTGAAGTCTAGTTGTGAACAAACTCTGTTCTAGTCAGTACGCATCAGATGTGCTAATATAATAGCTGACCATTTCCATGGGCTGATCCATGAAAGGTTGAATTTGTTTATTAATGTATCAAGCTCTGCAATGGCCATGAGTTTCCATTGCAAATGATCCTCACCTTAGTCTGTCTAAATATATAGCAGCTTTGGCCCTACCCCTTCCACACTCCCCTGTATCCCCTTTTCTCTCTGCAGCATCCTGTAATATGTGCAACACCCAAGTGCCTGAATAATATCACTTGGTCAACATATTCCTTTTTTCAAAGAAGGTTGCTGCAGTCACAGTTTACCCTTGTCCCAAGGTGCAGAAACCTCAGACTTGATTATATGCAGTCCAGGGGAGCAGACAGTAAAGCTGTAGGGTTTGGAGATCTTATCTCGTGGAAAAATATGTCATTTGGAAAAGTGAATTGATCGCACTGCATGCAGTCAATTTGCTCTTCTCTAAAATGGCTTTTAAGGACTACAGCAGATCCTCTGAGTACCATCTTATGGTCTTACTTTTCTTGACTGGTCCAAATTAACCGCCCCAGATGTTAGCAATAGATATGGAACAGGTGATCTAGTGGCATCTCCCCTGCTTAGCCAGTCAAGGACATTCCTAGACCTCCCAAAATGACTACATCACCACAGACAGCCAACAATTGGTATCCTTTTACAACTAGGTTGCTAGCATTTTACTGACTACCAGATTTGCAGATGATACAGATGACAAATAAGGGCCAGAAGGCCAATGACAACACAAGCAAGTCATCTCAATAAGGATTTCATTAGTTTCTAAGTACTACTACTGGCTAGTTCAGCTCTGACCTTTTTTCTACCTCCATTTCTGCATGGTATGTTTTAAGATTCAGCAATATTCTAAGTACTAAATGTCAACCTTTGCTTTGTGTACACTGTTACAGAACGTGAACACCAGTCCAACTAAAACAGTGGTTACACTGTACATAATCTGGGAATCAGCTACTAGAGATTCACAACATTTCTTCGGTTTCTGTACATTTAAATATGTTCACTAAGAGGTTTTGAAATGCAGCATTCTGAGTGATAGCCAGACCTCTCGTGTTCCTATTTTGGAGGAACATTCCTATTTTCAGGTCTGAATGCTGCACCCCTGCACATGATTTTCCCATTACAGGAGGTATGGTCCTATTTTTAGGTTTTATTTACTCTTTCACATGATTTTCTGAATCCACCTCATAGCATGTATTTTCTGAAGTTATACAGTACACAGAAAAAACATATTACATGACCAACATACCAATGGCACCAATAATTTAAAGAAAGAGGAAGAACACTTTCTGCCTCCTCTTTTTAGAAGCAAAAAAATGACCTTGTGTGGTAGAATTTTGCAATACAGGTTATTAAAATCTACACATTTTACATGGTTTCTTTTATAACGTGCTTATATTTATCCATAATTTTTGTCACTCTTTGTTTTTTAAGCATGTTTCTAAGTAGTATCCCACATTCCGACTGGAAGCGAGAAGAGTTATATTATTTGGTATTCAAATTTTGTGCTAATTAGATGCCCAGATGCCTTTTTTCCTATTTTAAATTTCTTCAGGTTATGTGGTATGGGATAATAGTGACGTGTACTGTGAACAAACAGAATATAATATTAATTACTAATATTCTTAACATCATACCACCACTTACATCTGCAACAATATCCACCGAATTTGTGACTCCTGTAACAAGACTCATATAGCCTATCACTCAGCTGTTTCACATCCACCTGCCTTTTTACTGACTCCGCCTCTCCATCCTGTCCACTGTCCTCTTCTACTAGCCCTCACTGTCCTACCATTGATCTCTCCTGTCTACTGCCTTCTCTTCCTAACCCTTATAGACATACCATTGAACCAGGTGAGACATTCAGGTACTCTCTCAGTGTACCTTAATATCATACCACCACTTATACCTGCAACAATATCCACCAACTTTGCTGATTCCTGCATCAGGACTCATATAGCCTATCACTCAGCTATTACACCTCCTAAACAGGTACCTAATCTCTAATTAATTCATATATCTGCTTTGCACTCACTGCATGAAGTGTCCTATATTAATTTTGCTAGCTGAAAACTACTCATATGGAATGTTCTCATGTATATACTCTGTATTGCTTGTATACAATCTTTGATTTGAGAATGATTACTTATGTACTGTTTTTTTCACCAATTGTATAAGCTGCCAATGATATGTACTAATGTCTTTATTAATGTAAATTCTGTATGGCATGCAAAATGTCTTATATGTGGAGCTTTTCTCCCTGGGACCTCACTGAAAATGGGCACTTCTGGCCCAGCTGGACCATCCTGGTAAACAAACAAATCAATAAATAAATATAGAATCCTATTTTTTTTTTTTACTTTGACAAGTATCTCTGCAGAACAGTGATATATATTCAACGGGGTGACTTTTCACCCTGTACTTTTTTCTCTCACATATCTGCTTACCATCAAGCCCAGTCTCTTCACCCTTTGGGTGACAGTTACTCTTGGAGCAATCATGCATACTGTACTGGGTTTTTATCTTTGTAACGACCCCCCCCCCGCGCATATGGCCCTTAAGAGCTACCGTCTCTGCTTTGGAATCCCCAAACCCATACCTCCTAGTCTTATGACCATTGTAAACACCAAAATCACTACTTGCACAGGAGCTCCTAGTTAAGTGAGACCACCATCCCTCCCAGGACTGACGCACAGGAGTAAGATGCTGACTCCAACTCCTGCATGCTTGGCTTTTGCCCACTACTTGGGTGAAAGTAAAATGACAAAACTTTATGGCATTCCTGCTGTTCTTTCTAATGCAATAAATATCTAAATGCGCATTTTAGTGAACACATTTGTTTTACAATAGTATGCGAAGAAACCTCAGTAAGCATTCCCTAACAATCTGACCCATTTTAAATACTGACTGTACTCACTTAGCTAGTTGACACATGAAGAGGATTTGTATTAATATGCATTTTCTGAATTATAAGAAGACAGTGTATTTAATGAAATTATTTCCTGTTGTTAACTCTCATTGTTTTGTCACAGAAATCAGACAGTTTAGGGGGGAACATTTTTAAGTAAAATCTGGAAAGTCACTAAAAATTAAGGATAGCAGAGAGGTATGTATAGAAATGCAATAAAGAGTATTCGTAGGTAAAGAAAAGAAACAATGAATGCAGCCACTACGGATAAACTTCACCTTCTCCAAAAATGTAGAACAATGAACACAAATAGCAAAAATGGAGATGAGAAGACCACAGCATAAAACCAACGATTTATTTCAAATCCAAGGAATCAATTCTCTAATTCTTTCACAGAGAGATCTATTCGTCATACCATCGATGAATAAACCTGAGTTTTTTATACAGAAACAGAATTGGACTTCATTTCTATGGATTGTTATATGCAGTTATAGCTGTGATAAAAGATCTATTTGCCCTGTTAACTCCGTGAACTGTTTATTTTATTATCCTTTAGAATTTGTTCAGATTTATCAACAACAGGCCTCAACCACTTCTCAAAAAATACTGATAGTGGATGGGTGACCCAGCCTCTACCAGACACAATCAGTCTGAGTGGGGGAGTTACTAGAATTTTTGTGTAGCTTAGGTTGGCCTTGAATCAATGGTATAACAGGCTGTAAAATCAAAAAATAGTCCAATAATGGCTTAGATATAATATGGCTCAAAAAACAATCATTCAACATACTGAACACATAGCTACAAATCAGATCAATTTCTGATAATGTTACTATCTTATATACCTGTACATCATTTTATGTAGGCATGATGAATAGGTCTCATCGTGAAAGAATTAGGGAACATCTTTCAGCCATTCGCAATGATGATGTTGAAAGAAGTGCATTAGCCAAACATATTAGGGTGAATGAAAGCCATACTTTCAAATTTTTAGTTATATGTAGTATAGATTGTGGTTTAAGGCTGGGTGATAAGAAAAATGTTACTGAACAAAAGGAACTTTATTGGATAGTTAAGTTACAGGCCGATAAATGCCCTGGTCTTAATGAACGGGCATCTATAAAACCTTTACTTGCTGCTAAAAGATTTAAGTAATTTTTAATATACCTTTTATACTTCTGTTTGATTATATATATATGCATGCATTTTTAAATTTAGTGTTTTTTAGAGTTATACCTTTAAGGCTAGTAATTGATTGATTGATAATGCAAATGATTTAATCAATGATGTATTTAAATGGTATGCAAGTTTTGTTTGAATGAAGTCTGAAGAAGCATCTGTTGGATGTGAAAGCGTTTACTTGGTACCTGTTTGATTCCTTGGATTTGAAGTAAATCGTTGGTTTTATGCTGTGGTCTTCTCATCTCAATTCTTGCTATTTGTGTTCAATAAAGAGTATTCACATACACAGTGCCTTCTCTAACATAATTTATAAAAGGTGGCATTAGTCACCTGCAGTGATACCCACTGACTCCACTGTGCAATTCATACATTTTTCAAAGCAGGACATTATCTAGGATTAGCTAAGTGCATATGTCTTACTGTTCTAATGAAGTTATAGGCACAAACTACCTTATACAAACGAAGATCTGCTGATGATGTCTCCATCCTGATCTACTCCTACTGTCCTCAAGTCATCCACTGAGTTCAGTACACGGTTTGTGGTGACCAGGCCTTAAGTACAGTTTCACATGTCATAAATACCTTGTAATTCCTCTGAAAGTGTATGTCTAAATATGTATATACATCTCCCTTGAGATAGCTATATCAATATCAATATATATATATATATATATATATATATATATATATATATATATATATATATATATATATATAGATACACACACACACACACACACACACACACGTTTATATTGTGTATCAATGTAAATACGTTAGTTACTTTAATCTATGCGTAAAGATTTTCTGCGGCTCTTGCAACTCTTCATGGAGTGTAGCTGATGAGATAGAGATAATGCTTTAAATTGTACCATGACTTTTTCTTTACCAGCCTTTGAATTCCAGAGTCAACAAGGAGCTGATGTGATGACCATCTGCACACATAATGTATTTTAACTGATTGCATTTGAATGGCTACCAGAGCTAATTACCTGCAGACAGGTGATTCGGAAGTGGATTCATCTCTTTGTCTATCATCTTCTGATAGAGAGAACGCAGACTAAATGGCTCCACAGTAAATGGTAGGGCTCCAGTCAGCATGGCATACATGTTCACACCACTTAAAAAAAACAAAGAAATGTACAGTTAAGTTACAGACAGTAGCAAAAGGCTGAACAAATGCAGTCTGAATTTCTACAGACAAAAACAAGAAAATCTGGTTTTATATAGTAGCTTCCAGTCTGAATTGCTTAATATTTTCATCCCTCAAAACAAACAAACACGCACACACAAAAAAAAAACCTAACAAACACAGAGACAACGGAAACTGTGAAAGTAGAGTCTCTTCACATCTAAACATTTTGCTTCTGAAATTTAGAACAAAAAGAAAGTAAGAATATGCATCAGCTTATTTAGTGTGGACTCTACTCAAAATGTGTCTTGCATAGGCATGTATGACTACTGTGCAGTCAGCACTCGCCCAATGGGTGAAAGAGGACTAGTCAGTATCAAAGCCTAATGGTCAGCAGGCAGATGGGATAAAAAATGTATCTGCAACTGAAGGAAATACAGGGTTTTTATATATATATATATATATATATGTATATATATATATATATATATATATATATATATATATATATATATATATATATACATATACACACATACATATATATAGATAGATAGATCAATAGATACAGCAATATGCAGATAATTTAAACTAGTTAGATAAGCACATGGGGAGAGCATGAATATGAAACTTGAGGGCAGGATATATGGATCCCTTAGCAGGCTCCATATAAGTCCTGTACTTATGTTTGTCTTGCACAAGTTCATATTGCAAAAAACAAAATGTCATACCATAAGTGATGTACAGCTGTGTGGTTAAAAGCTGAAATTTGCCACCTCACATATGCAGCGATAAGCGTTCCTGTACGATGCAGACAGAGGTTTCAGGAACTAACCCAAACCTTGGAAAGACATCTGTAGATGCCATTTGGTGAGAAGCTGATGCCGTCTATGTTATCTAAGGAAGACTGACTTGATAGTCAATCCCAACTGATTGACTCTTAATGAGGCATAAGATACACAGCCCATAGGAGCTCTGAAGGGTGAAACAGCCAAATAAGAAAGCATTCCAGCCTTTATTACTCATCTTCTTACAGACAGAACATATGAAAGTACAGTTTCCCTAGTTACTTACCATAACTGTAGATGTTTGAATATGTTCACTGCAGTAGGGATAACACATAGAGCTTCTGCCTCATTAGGCCGCACGTCCAGCCTGAGCTCCAAAGCATAGCACCCTTCCTCCTCTAAGCAGGGTGGATGGTCTCCCACTTGGAAGTCAGTTTGTTTGTGATATAAATGGGATGTCTGCTTATGGCATCTTTGGTTCCCTCTTGCCCTGGTACTCTTCAGATATCTTGGCTGAGACCAGAAGATGATCTGTCCAGGTGGAAAATGCCCTCAGGCACAGCATACCTATAACAGAAGTTCCGCCAAAGCTGCACCTTTAACATTAATCAAAGAAAGAGTGTCTTATAAGGGGTAAAAGAGAGGCAAAATAATAGGATGGAAGACTGATTGCCCAACCAACCACTGGGTGTCCAAAGAAAAGAAAAAAGAAAGGTACAGGGAGGGAAATATGGAAAAGATTACTGTAAAAGTAAACATACTTGATAATCTATAGTAAAGGTAAATTCCTGACATTGCTGTACTATGTTTATCAAACTGTTCACTAATATAGACCACTGGGTGGCTGGCCCTGAGAAGGTGTTGGTTGTGCCAGTCCTTGTACGATGGTCTTAGAAGAAATGACTGTAGAAGTAATGTCAAGATAGTAATGCCTCAAAGGTATGAACAAATGATCTTGTGGCTGCTGGTTGCTTCCAAAATGGAGTGGGTGCTGATCCCCACCACCAAGAAAAGCAGCAGCAACAGCAGCAGTAGTAGTAGTACTAGTACTAGTAGTAATAGCAGTAGTAGTAGTAGCAATAGCAGTAGCAGTAGTAGCTGGAGTACTAGTAGTAGCAGTAGTGGTACTGGTGGTGGTGGTAGTAGTAGCACTAGTAACAGAAGTAGTAGTATCAGTAGAAGTAGTAATAGTAGTAGTAGTGGTGGTAGTAGTAGTGGTGGTGGTAGTAGTACAGTAGTAGTAGTGGTGGTGGTAGTAATAGCAGTAGTAGTAGCAGTACTAGTAGTAATAGCAGTAGTAGTAGCAGTAGTAACAGTAGTAGTAGTGGTGGTGGTGGTAGTAGTAGTAGCAGTAGTAATACTAGTAGTAGTGGTGGTGGTGATTGTAGTAGCATTAGTAGTAGTAGCAGTAGTACTTTTGGTGGTAGTAGTAGCAGCAGTATTAATACTGGTACTAGTGGTGGTGGTAGTAGTAGCAGCAGCAGTGTTGATAGTGGTGGTGGTAATGGTACTAGTAGCAGTAATAGCTGCTGTGGCTGTAGCAGAATGGGTCCTCAAATGCTCTGCTACTGTCTTGCCATGGAAGGTGTAACAGAAGCAAATGTAGCAAGCTAACCATTTAGAGATGATCTGTTTAGTAAATGGTGTGATTTCAACTGTTCCTTAGTCCTGTCAAGGGAAAACCTCAGTTGCTTATGTAATTCCAGGGAATATAAAATCCTTTTTCCCTTGCTGGTGCAGGTTAAGAAAGGGCACAGGGACATGAAGAAAATCCTTACTTGCAACTATTGTCACTTGATTCTTCGAATGTTTTCATCTCTCTATATATATAAAGATATGCTGACATCCCTGTAGTATAAGCCATCACAATCATTATGGCTATATCTTATCCATAAAGCTCTGCTAAGTATAATTCCATTTTTCCATCCATGTTTGACACTGCTATCTGCTTCTTGAACTAAATGTTGTAGCATACTCTTGCATCTGTAAATAAGTATATATATATTTGTTTTTAGCATATCTTTGCATCCGTAAATATGTTTTGTTCATTTCTTATGTGATTCTATTCACTCAGACTGTGCTTGCAAATGGTCCACTGAAATAAGTGCACTATACCCTGGTGAACAAATATAAATAAAATAAAATAAAATAAATAAATACATAAATAAATTAGCCAGATTTAGGGACAACTCTATCACCACTTTAGGCATGTATGTGTGGTTAGTGCACAGTGTTACACTATTCTTGTGGGAGATGAAAAAGGCTGCTTGAATGTGAAAACCTGCAGTTCTGAAATCCTTAAATATAAAGCCCAATAGCTTTTTATCATTAAAGAGTTGTGTGGATGAATGGTTTGGGAGGAAAACATATGAACCTCATTGGTTGGTAGCAAACTCATAAAAGTTCTAACAGGAGGCTTTTAGTTTGATTCATATTTAACACTGATAATTAACCCACTGGCCAATAGTAACACCGGAAAAAAGTTCCAATGCCTGTGGTAAATGTAAACTAAACTCTGAAAAAAACCAAGCAAATCACTTTGTCAGGGATTCCAGAAAACTAGCGACAAATTACTTTATTCTCTGCTTTCATCCAAAAGGGCTTCATTAGAAACAACCATATCAAACACACATTTTTATACCCAATTTACACAATTAATCAATAAAGCAATTAATTAAATAAAAATTAATTAAATAAAAATATAAAATAAACTAATATTACCTGCTACAATAAAAAACTTTTCTTAAAAATACTATTTAATAATAAACTGTCTTCTATGTTTTAAAAAACATTTAATATTAATAATTTCATTTAGACCAGGGGTAAATCTGCACCTACTTTTAATTGCCATAATGTTTCTTAATGTTCCACCCTGGTCTTGAAATCTCCACCCCTTTAATCTTCATCCACTTGTTCAATTATAGTAAATAAAAATTTTTTATATGAAGGACAATGTAAAATATACTTATATAATGCGCTATTTTCATTTCTTGTTTTTATACCATACAAATGTTTACAGTGCAGCGGTGGCGTTGTTGCCTCACAGCAAGAGTTTCTCCCGTTCGATTCCCGGCTGGAGTGGGGGGAGTGCCTTCTGTGTGGAGTTTGCATGTCTTCCCCGCGGTTGGGTGGGCATTTGAAAGACATGCATAAATGGGCGTGCCTTCGTTGAAGGTTGAACGTCGAGCTGGCACCTCTGCGTTTGTGAAAGTCTCCTGCCAATCATTAGTGGACCAGAGTTCCGCTGTGGCGACCCCTAACCGGGAAAAGCTGAAAGACAACAACAACATACCATACAAATGTTCCTTGACTCTTTTTGTTCTAGGCTCCTAGTTTTCATACCAGTATAATATGCTTTACACCCTAAGCATATACTAACATAAACTATTCCCTTAGTTTTACAAGAAAAAAAGTGTGGGATAATTATAGTCTTGTTAAGATGGTTTAAACTCAAATAGGGCCCTTCCAAAATATACCTACAAATAGTACAATCACCACACTTGTACATTCCTCTTGCTTTATTAGACAAAGGTTGTCGGTGACTGTTCTGTTCCTTTCTGTCTGTATACAAACCCTTCTTCAAATTCCACTCATTTTTGTGCACTTTTGTGTGTACCCTACACTTTTGATTAAATCTGAATTTCCTTCTAAAATTTTCCAATTATTCTCTATAACCGTTCTTATAGATTTGGAATTTACAGTCTTACAGTCATATCCAGACAGCAATATCTGTGGAATCACCTCTAAGGCATTCCTTATTTAACTGTAAGGGCTGTGATAAAATTGGAAAGTATTCAGTAGATTTTTTAGCTTTAACTTCATTAACTTGAGTCTCTAACTTATCTTTATTATAGCCTCTCTCTATAAAGAAAGAAGTAATCACCTTTAGCTCTTTTTCAAACTGTTCACTATCTGTGGTCAGTCTAGAGGCCCTAATATACTGCCGTCTAGGGGATATTAAATTTCATAAAGTATGGATGATTACTACTAAAATGAAGATAGTTTCAAAAATTCAGAGTTAATATTTAACTCATGAATAAAAGCATTAACCTCAGAGGGATCATTTCAGCAATAATAAATAAATCATCTACAAATCGGCTATAATAAACTATATTATATTTATTCTTAATGGGTTCCTTGAGTTGGTGCAGCCATGCAGCTGGTATATATAAGTTTGTAAGGTGATGGACGACGGGGAGAATCTGCATATAAAACCTGAATTTTTGTCTTACAACTTTTTTTTAACATACATCATGCAAGAAGATTTGACAAAAGAGTTATACAACAGAGAAGTACAACATCTCAAAAAAGAAGTTATGTACTCACCATAACATTCCAAGTGAGTTGTTCATCTCGCCTTCATTCTTACAGATGGGTTCAGAGCCGAGTCGGCCTACTACAAAGCTCGAGATCTTCAGACAGCTCAAGGCCAAGTCCCTATCCCATAATGCACCTGGAGTTACCTCAGATCTTGTTTGCTGCGTATAATAATACTTTGTGTCATTCTATCACTCTTTAGGAGAAAGCCATAGAAGGATTGAGTAACCAGAAAAATTCTAGCATCTTGGTCCTCGAAAAACCCTGGAGGTGGTAGGAGGGTGGGAAGTAAGAATGAAGGCAAGATGAACAACTCACATGGAACATTATGGTGAGTACATAACTTCTTTATGTGAGGTTGTTCTATCTCGCCGTTCATTCTTAAAGATGGGTAGCGTCCCAAGCACCATCTTTCTCGGGTGGCTCATGGGAGTATGTTTTTCAGGACAGTAGACCCAAACGAGGCCCTGTCCCTGGAGGCCTTGTCAACTTTGTAATGAGTGATAAAAGTATGAAGTCTTGACCAAGTGGCTACTGCACAAATGTTGTCTATAGGAAGCCTAGCAGAAAAGGCAGAAGACATGGATACTGCTCTGGGAGAATGAGCCTTAATCTTGTGTTGTAAGGGTATATTAGCAGCTGATTAAGCAAATGTGATACAGTCAGATAACCATTTAGACAGTGTTGCTTTTGCCACTGGCATACCATTTCTGGAATCTGAAAAGGAAACGAAAAGCTGTTTTGATTTTCTGAACTCTTTTGTTCTATCTAAGTAAAATCTGAGCTGTCTATGAACATCAAGCTTGTGCAGCATATATTCTAAATTGTTGGTGTGTTTGGGAAAGAACACTGGCAAGTCTATAATCTGGTTAAGGTTAGTCTCAGTACAAACTTTGGGTAAAAATGAAGGATTTGTTTGCAGGGATACTCTGTTAGCATGGAAAGTCAAATAAGGAGGCTTTATGGACAAGGCCTGAAGCTCTAACACTCTACGGGCAGAAGTAATGGCTACTAAAAGGATAGTCTTCCATGACAAATATTTCAAATTGCAGGAGGAAGCTGGTTCAAAAGGTGGGAGAATAATGCATGAAAGCATAAAATTTAGATTCCATGGTGTATAAGGAGATTTCACAGGTGATCTGAGATGAAAAGTCCCTTTGAGAAAGGCTTTGGATAGTTTGTGTGACATTATGTTTAATCCACCAAAGCCAAGGTGAAAATTAGAGATAGCAGCAAGTTGAACCCATACTGTTACTATTGCAGCTCCTTTATTGAAAATCATAGTCAAGAACTCTAAAATGGAGGCAATAGGGGCTTGGCAGGGATCAATGTTATTTTGAGAAGCCCATATAGAAAATCTTTTCCATTTGCTAAGATACAGCTTCCTAGTAGAGGACTTGAGAAGGTATCAGTATCTGCTGCTTTTCATTTGAAAGGTTATGGAACCTGGCTATGTTGGGAATTGGAGCAGCCAAGCTGTCAATTTCAGGGACTGGAGAGAGGGATGAAAAGCCCCCAATGAACGCATCAGAAGATCTGGAACTGGGTCCAGAATCCAAGGGTCTTCCAACTGATGAAGTCAAAGGAAAGGGAACCAAATCTGACAAGGCCAATGAGGGTCTATTAGAATGATGGTCCTTCCCAGGGCTCTTGCTTTCTGCAATACTTTGGGTATCAAGGGAATTGGTGGGAATGCATAAAGGAGACCTGGAGGCCAATCGTGTATGAGTGTGTCCCTTGGGGCTTCTCCTGGAGGGGGAATCTGGCCAAAGTAGCTTCTGCATTTCATGTTCATGTGGTTGGCAAAAAGGTTGCAGCAAGGCTGGCCCCACCTGCGGAAAATTCTCTTCGCTATCTCTTTCTTGAGGGACCACTCATGAGGCAACAAAATTGCCCTGCTCAGTTTGTCTGCTATCGCATTGGATTTCCCCAGGATGTGCGTTGCTAACAGAAAGTGCTGGGTGGATGTAGCCCACTGTCATACTCTTAGGGCCTCTCAACAAAGGGGATAGGACCTGGTTCCTCCTTGCTTGTTCAAGTACCAGACCACCGACATGTTGTCCATCTGAATCGCAATTGTTCCCAGAGGAAGAGAGTCCTGAAAGTACTGCAACTCCAAAAGTACTGCTTTCATCTCCAGGACATTGATATGCAGATGTGTCTCCTGTTCGGTCCATGTGCCTAGGGCTGTTCTTGCCTGAAAATGCCTCCCCACCCTATCAGGGAAGCATCCGTGGTCACTGTGGCCACTGGTGAGGGTAGCACAAAAGGATGACCTATTGTTACATGAAGAGAGGTCAACCACCACTGAAGATCCTTTTTGCATGTGTTTGTGATCATTATGAGATGAGACACTGGGAGCTCTTGGTAAGACCACTGAGTGAATAACAGCCACTGCAGAATCTGGATGTGCATGAGACCCAACAGAATTACTAGTACTGCAGCTGCCATCATGCCTTACAATTTTAGCACTTCTGATGCTGGAGCCTTGTCTTTGGAAATGATATTGTGGACCTGCTGATGAAGTAGTAACACTCTTTCTGCTGGAAGTCTCAAAGTAGTGGTGGTGGTGGTGTCCAATTCTGCTTCGATAAAAATGAAATGTTGCGATGGTGACAAGGCAGATTTTTCTGAATTTATTGTAATGCCCAGCTGACTATAGAGAGTAAGAGTGGCGTCCTTGGCTTTTATTACATGATGCCTGGTGGCGGCGGTGAGGAGCCAATCATCTAAATACAGAAACACCTGGAATCCTGAATGCCTCAGGTGAGCCGTGACCACTGCCATACATTTGGTGAACATTCTGGGGGCTGTAGTGAGACCAAAGGGCAGGGCTCGAAACTGGTAATGATTGGCTCCCAGCTGGAAGCGCAGATGATTCCTGGATGGTCTGGCCATTTTTATATCTTAGTACGCATCCTGGAGATCTATTGAGCACATCCAATTGTCTTTCCCAAAGAAGGGAAGTATCGACTGAAGCATGACCATCCGGAACTTCTCTTTCTTGACAGATCTGTTTAGTCTGCTGAGGTCCAAAATAGGTCTCCAGTCCCCTGTCTTTTTTGGAACTAAAAAGAATCTTGAGTAAGTCCCAGATCCTATCTGGTCTGCTGGGACTGGTTGGATGACTTTTTTCTTAGCAACATTTGGACCTCTACTGTTGCCTGATCCCTGTAACTGGGTGGAACATCCGCAATTTTGTTTTGTCAGTGGAGGGGGTGTGGCAAAAGGAATGAAATATCCTCTGGAAATTATACTTTGTACCCAGTTGTCATTTGTTACTTTGAGCCAGGTGTCTGGATACAAAGATAAGTGACCCCCAACTGCCTCCATAGTAGAACAGTCAGGCCTTCTTTCAGGAGTGCTGGTAGGGCTTCCCAAAGAACTGTTCTCCGTCACCCTGGTTTTACGGACCCCCTCTGTCTCGAGGGCGGCATCTTCCATTGCCCCCTCCTCTGCCCCTAGAGGGAGGTTCACCACGTGTGTCCTGAAAGGCTCCTTGGGCTTTTCAGAACCACATCTTTCCTCCCTTTTGACTCTTGGGGTAGAGTCTGGTAGGGGTGAAAAAAACGGACTCCGACAGCAGACAGAGTCTTTCCTTCCTATTTACACTTGGTCAAAGTTTCCTTAACTTTGGGCCTGAAAAGGGATGAGCCATCAAAAGGGATGTTGACAAAGGATGACTTAAAGGGCTCCGCAAAGGAACACAAGCGCATCCAGGAGTGTCTCCTAAGAGCAATTCCTGTACCTGCTGCCCTACTCGTTCCATCAGCTGCATATGAAATGAGGCGCATAGACGAGGTCACTATGGAATTGAGGGTAGCAAGCTGGGAGGTGACTTTGTCAGAAGCTCCTACAGCTACTGTACCCTGAAGAGTATCTCCAAGCTCTTTTAGGAGGTCTCTTTGCAGTCTCATAAAATGAATACTATAGTTCAGTGAATGCAGAGCAAAAGTCGCTGAACTGTATGTGCGCTTCCCGTATCTATCCATGATCCTAGAATCTCTGTTAAGAGGATGGATAGAGGAATATGTTTCTGATATCTCCTTTTTGGTGGCTGCCACCACCACCATGGCATCAACTGGCACTCCCTTGGTAAAAAAAGACTTTTCCTGGGGGGGGGGCAGAATAAATTTATTAGGCCTCCTGGGGACCAGCTCCATGAGCTCATCAAAGGGTGAAGACACCCAAGAGGAGGAGGGTGGAGACCTGAAAGCCTTCAGGAAAACTGACTCATCTTCAGTAGGGTTGGTGGACTTCCAGTCACCCCTCTGCCTAAGGATTTCTAATATCTCAGCAAAGTGAGATATCCTCAGAGGGGGACCGTGGGGACTCTTCTGATTCATCCAAGTCAGTATCGGATGTGAGAGACTCCTGCGGGGAGTCTAAGTGCTTCCTCTTACAGATTCTCTTCCTGGGAACCTCATCAGTGGGTCTCAGAAGAGCAGGGGCCACCAAATGGGGCTTCCTGAGGCTCTGGGGCTCTACGCTTAGAAAGGATCTGTGAAGCAGAAGCAGACACAGGCACTTTTGGGGAGGAGGTAGCTAGACCTGAAGTCGTAGATGTCTTAGGAGACATAACTCTCCCCATGGCTTCAAAGGCACCTCTGCTCTGATGAGAAGGGAATGATGGATCCGAGGAAACCATCGATCCCCTCAGCACCGGGTCAGTAGGCTCCGAGCCAGAGGTAGGAGCTGAACTCATCCAAGCCGAAGCCTCGAGAGGCAAAGTCAGAACTGACAAGTCAGTCCGACTATCCTCCCCAGACCCAACCAGAGAGTGTCGGCTCCTAGACTCCTCGATCGGCAACGAGGACGTCTGAGTAAACGGAACCGATGGTACTGGAACAGGCGTCAGCTCCAAAGGCTCAATGATCATCAAGTCCAAGTCCTCTGGCTCTGAAGGACCGGGAAAAGAAGTAGATGGCAATACAGTCTTTGGTTCTGAAACTGCTTGGGTCGGAGCTGATAAAAAATTTGCAAATGCCGGTGCCTGTAACTACTTCTGCACCACACGATCCACATCCAAAATCAGAAAGGCTTATCGAGGACCGAGATGAATGGATGGATGGAGGCACTGATTGCAGGATTGGTGATTTAGGTACTTCGGATACCAGTTCCAGGACTGGGGACCGGCTCCAAAAGGACAAGACACTTGACTCTGAGGGTTGTGGAACCGACGCTGATGTTTTTTTTAATTTTTTACTTCCGAAGAAGTAGAAGCCTTGGAAGATTTTGAAGATTTGCTAGACCTGTCCTGGTCACTCAAAGCTTCCTGAAATGACAGTTTGACTAGTCCTCTATCAATTATCTTTCTCTTTCTCTCCTGAAGAACCCTGGAAGAGAAAGAATGACAAATGGAGCAACTTTCCTGAAGGTGCAAGGGTCCCAAACAGTATACACAGTTAACATGGCTATCTGTAACGGATGTTTTCTATCCACATTTTGGACATTTTTGAAACCTGACTTAGGATGTTTATCCCTGTCCTGGTCAGCCATAATGAACAAGGCAGTATCAAGAGAAAAAAATACTCTAATGTAATAAAGACACACCCAAAAACTAAATAAGCCCTGACAAAAACTATGGGCTAAATATGCTGTGTCAAGTGTCACTCAAACACACACGCACTTCAACTAGTTATCTAAGCACTCTAAATAGCTAAATATGTCACTTATCAAAGGCACAAAAAGGGTAAGGAATACACACTATAAAGATTTAAAGACTATAGAAGCTAAAAGCTAACTATTAAGTAAAGAAATAACAAAGTTATTTAGAAAAAAATTTTTATAATAAATTTGTACTGGCCTGAGCTATGCTGAGGAACCTCCGATCCATTGCAGTGGCAAACTAGATCTGAGGTAACTTCAGGTGCATCATGGGATAGGGACTTAGCCTCGAGCTGTCTGAAGACCTCGAGCTTTTTAGTAGGCTGACTCAGAGCCGAGGATCAGTTCCGAACCCATCTGTAAGAATGAATGGCGAGATAGAACAACTTCACATCAACAGTTAACTCAGTTTTACTTCACTTGCCAACATACCTCACTTGCCTAACTGCTGCTACTAAATCACATGCATCAGTGTTGCCTGTCTACACAAATCTGGCCTGTGTAAAGAAATTCAATTTCATAGAGGGACAGTAGTTTGTGTAACAACCTCAGAATGCCTGAATTGCTGCTATCAAATAAATGTGCAATGTGTGCACACACAACTAGCAAACTGAAAATTTCTTGTACAGTCCTAGGGAGCAGAAATAAAGACTTAAGTTGGCTGGATTCTGGTTAGAACATGGTAACACATTTTACAATAACCTGTTTTGTGACACTGATTGGATTTGATACAACAAATCCAAGCTTAAGAACATTACTCAGCACAAAGAAGATATGAAGACTAGACACACTGACCATGGAATTGTCCATAAATGGTCTACACCATAAGTGGATCTGCATGGAATTTACCTTTCATACTTGGAAAAAATAATAATAAATGCATCACATATAATATTACATCTTAAGAATATCAGGCAACAGCAGATATTAATTGGGATTCACAAACCTTTTACACAAGATAAAAGACTAGCCCAGGTGCTGCATGCTGTTTGCCATTTTGAAGCACAATGCGTTTTGACACTGACAGCACAAAGCACTGTTAACTTACTGCTGGCACCAACAATGCCATGACTAATCAGCAGAATGGGTGGGCAGATCCCTGCAGTAAGGCTTCACTTGCTTTAGGAACCTGGGATTAATGAAGTGCAGGGTCTAGATGTACACCAAAAACCTTGCAGTAACGTGCGTCGAGTTTGCCACTGCTAAGGCGTACTGAAAAGATTTGGGAAAGGGGCACCCAGTTGGCTAGAACAGGATGTGTGGGTGTGGTGGCAGGTACTGACTTATAACTTGATAGTCTGGCATGACAGACTGCATGCATTTCCATCATTTCAGTTACCCTGTTTTTCTTGAATTGCTGATGAAACATAGGCTTTGAAAAGATATGCACAAAGAAGTGTTTATACGCATAACCAGCTGTTTACAAAGATCACTAGTCTGTGAAGGCTTAGTTGCTTACACAGCTCACTTGTTCATAGTAGGGTATTACCAGATGGTGCAGGGTAACAGTGGATAAACCTACAATGATACCACAGCAGGCGACAGTACTGCAGAATAAGGAAAGTAAATGTTTTTCCCAGTGTACAGGGATCGAGACTGCCGAAAGCCAGAAGATGTGCACCATATCATTAATTTGCATGCAACACATACTTAGTGGAGAGGGGATTCCTTAAATTAATTACTGAGATTCTGGCAAAAGTGGCTGGAGGGGGTTAGATGGTATATTACAGCACTGTGGACAGGTGTGTAATGGGAAGAAAGGATTATTTGCATTATTAATTGTACCTGGTGTAGGTAGGCCTAGGGAGGGGGATTCTAACATTAATTGTGCAATGGAGATGGGGAATGAATTACAGTACTCACTGCACTTGGAATGATTGCTCAGAGGTAAAATGCATGTTTACACATATGTACTACCAGGGACAGGTGTTCTGTGGGGACTGCAGGACAATATAAGACTGTGACTTCTTGAGACTAGTCTGCTGTGTTGGAGGGGGTACTTTTAGGTTCATAGGAGATTACTAGGCTAATGACTTAAGGGCCCTTACAAGCCTAGTTAACATAAACTGATTTTACCCAATATATGACCCCTAGGATGGCATGGATTTGTGCCTGTGCATCTTACAGATTGCCCCTAAATTGTAGCCATGGTTAAATTTGACTCTACTTTAATAAAACCCTGTCCCATTCCAATTAGAGATGCCCATTCATTTATTTCCTGCAATTCAAAGTTCTAACTTACTACTAGGTTAGCTGCCCTTGTGGGCCATTTTAAGCCTAGCCAATTACCCCATGTGAGAATCAAACCCTGCACCTTCTTGTCTGTAATGTAAACAACTTAACCATTATGCCGATTGCCAGAATGCGTTGACCAACAACAACTGTGCACCCTGGCCACCACATCTGTTTGGAATGTGTAGTGAAAATCAGTATTATGCCATTAGGCCTACTTAAATATATTTATACTGCTCTGCTTTGCGCTGCTCTCAGTTTCCACTGCATGTGATACAGACTTTTTCTATTCTGTTTGGAACTCTTCTTGAATCCCAACTACTGTCAAGGGTTGCTCTGCCCTTCTACCTTACTATACACTGAAATATAATTAAGTGTAGTTACTGTATCTTTACAGTTACCACACATAATCAGGCTTTCTATGGACTGAATTGTAAATTTCAAAAGCCACTAAACCTGGCTTCCCCCAGTACTCTTTTCAAATCAGTAAGCTTGAAATTTACAAAAGTGCAAAACTGCATTGCCAGACTGCAAAGAGAAAAAAAAAAGAAAAAGAAAAAACAGAGGACCCAAACCTGTCATATGACAGATGCAGCAGCAGAAGACATTTAAGCATTCAGGACCACTTTCAGCAGTAAATACAGAGCATAGACATCCCTATCCTGCACTGCTCCCAAGGCTTCAAGTTCTACATTCTGTTCCCTGTACAATAAATATTTTCATTCCCTCACTCACACCCACGCCTCATGATTTCACAAGCACTCAGATAACTGCACCTGAGAACTGAGTCTCAGTCATCCTTCCCACCTGAACATGCTGGTTGTGCATTACTTTACTTAGCATATTATTCACCTTGCCTTTATGACATTATATATTACTTTAATGTATAATCATAAGTACAAGGTGTAGTGCAACAACGGCCATTTACCAGCGTGCATATACTGACACTTTATACACTAAATACAGTCACAGCATTATCACCTCCCCTTACCTTCTCATTTATACCATGAGCTGCACATGGCTTGTAGCTCACCAGAGCAGAAGGTCATGCAACTGGATAGCTACTTAAAATGTTTGCTTGTCACTGAGAGGCCTTGGCTTCCCACCTTGAAGAATACAAGTGACTTGTCTGATCTGTAGCATCCTTTCTTTTCAGTTTAATGTGAATATCCATTGTGTACAGGCTTCTTATACCATTATTCCCTGGGTTTTAAAGCCAAGCTGAGGGTTGGAGGGCTGACCTGAACCACAGAAAACACTAACTTGGAAAAGAAAGGACTTTTCTTTAAAGAGACTCTACACTTGAGGAAGATAATGTGAACTCTTTACACATAATCAATTGAAGTTTGGTGATACTTCTTAGAGAAGCAGCTGCCACTACAGCAATAGTTTTCCAGAAGGGAAGCTTGCAAAATGAAACTGAAATCTGCAGATAGTGAGAGCAAGCGCCTAGTGAGACCAGAGATGGAGAACTTCCTTTATAAATTGCTTAATTGCTATGAAGGAATTTAAAGGAGAACAATGAGAAATACATGCCACAGTGGCTGAAAATCCACCTTCATTAAGGGATTAGGAAAAGCTTGCCTCAGATAGGTGTACCAGATAACTAAGATGCTGGTCATAAGACAGCTGGTTGGAGAAATTCCCCACAGTGGAGCATGGAACTTAAAATATTTTCCACATGGAGAAAGGATATTCTGACAGCAGACATTCTGTGCTCCCTCACCATGCTATCAGTCTGAGAGGTGAAAGATTTGGGTGCTTAGTCAACATCGCTTCTTGGACTGAGGAGCTGGGTGAATTTGCAACAGGAGGTGATTCTTCACTAAAGGTGTTTTTTTAGAGAAAACCTCTGCTGTATGAGTCAGTGTGGTTCAACAAGAATCAGGATTGCTCATTAAGATTATATTCTGAATGATGAGGGGTTGTCATGGGGTAAACAGATTGTCTTCTGTCTAGTCCAGGTATATGGCACTTTTAATGTTTGCAAAAAAGTGATTTATCTAGTCACTGACCGCCGAGTTGCACAGGTGGATCTCTGGTTGGCCTAAAGTTTCAGAATAGACTGTTATTTAATTCTAATTTGCTTTTGGAGTCTCGTTGACTGCATGTTTTGTATTCAGAATAGAAAGAAGACTTGAATTGGCCCACTATAGAGCTACCTCCCAAAGTTATACAGCTAGCTTGTAATTGGAGAAGATGTGTTTCCTGGCCTGTTTGTTTACGTACCATATTGTTATTTCTCCTATTACCTGACTGCTTGGATTTAGTCTTGGGTATATTTTCCTGACTACTAATTTTTTTGAGCCTATTTATGTTACTATAGCACACTATGAGAATAGCTCTTCATAAGCCTTGCATTTGCACTTGTTTGAAGTGTCACCTAGCCCAGTTTTGTGATGTTTGCTGTCAGAACTTGGGAAGCAAAGGGGAAAGAAAAGGTTCTCCAAATTAAGCTAAAGCACAGAGAATAGTACCTTGGAAAATAAAGAAAGACTCTTCTTAAAGGAGACCCTACACTTGAAAATAATGTAACCTCTTTATACATAATCACTTAAAGCTTGGAGACAGTTCATACAGGAGTAACTGCTACTACAGCAACAGTTTTTCAGAAGGGAAACTTCCAAATGAACCTGAAATCTCAAGACAGTGAGATATGAGATGGAGAACTTTCTTTATGTCATTCATCACTGTCTCTCCTTCTTTACTGAAGGAATCGGATGAATCTGGAGGCAGAGAATTATATAGTTACTTACCTTAACAGTAAACATTTGACTGGATTACTGTTGCAGTCAGACTGACTGCTGGAACATCTGTTACAGAAGGCTTGAAGTCTGGCATGTGTCCAACGAATAATACCTTCCCTCATCAAGACCAGATAGAACCCACCTTCGAGAAGCATCAGCACATTCCCTGGAGGGGTTACTTATAGGTTCATAGGAGATGGCATCTGCCCATTCCCTCTGTTTTTTTCATTGCCAGGATACTGTCATGTTATCAGTCTTCTCCTACTGTTGTGCATGGACCTAAAGAAAAGGGTAGGACCCTACCACACATGTACAAAAAGGATCAAATAACCAGGGATGTAGAGAATCGTGACTCCCTCAATCTATCCAGACCTCAGCAGGCCAGAGGGCATGTGAAGGAAAGAAGGAAGGAAGAAAGGAGAGGAAAGGTAGATGAGTATAATGTAGGGGTACCCCACCCCAACCCAAGGAAGCACAAAGGGAAAACAAGGGGATGGTTGTGGGAAAACTGTATTACAACAGTGACCCATAAGGCTATCTACTGTTACAGTAGGTCCCTACACAATTGTACTATATTCTTTGTATGGGTATTCCAGCAGTGCTAACTACTGGGGTGAATCCTAGAACTCAAAGAATGGAAGGTGGCTAGACTGACTACAAAAGGCCCTGTAAGATGGACATAGAAAACCCAGCCCTTGCCCTGGTGGCAATGTCTAGCTTGTAAAGTTATGGACAAAGGACAAGGTGGCATCCTCCAGAATGCCTGTGCACTAATTCTTCCAAGGAAGGCTCTGTAGGTGCTGTTCCTCTAGTGCTACATGATCTCACATGGCTTAGTAGGCTTTTTCCCATAATGAGTGTTAAAAAAGAAAATGCAGTAAGTGATTTTCCTTCTTTCTTGGTTGCAAACAGTCACATAGAAAAAAAACAACTCCCTGCACTTTCTGAGCCAAAATAATCTCCACTTCTTTGCCTCACTGCCACATTAGTTATTGGTAAAGACGTCCTTCTAGACAGCTTGAATATGGTCCTTCCTTTATTACTTCAGCTACCAAACAACACCTCAACACTCCAAACCACCTTTAATTCAATTTCTTGGTTATTCACTAACTCCCCTTCTCAAGAACACCTCAGCCTTGCACTTAAAAAAGAAAGTTGTCTCCCTGTTAAACAAAGATCTGACCTTCACTCTGGGACTCAGCTGTTTAAGCTGCTACACTTGAAACCTTTGCCCCAATCTCTGCCAAACTTCATGATAAAAATTCTTCTTACAACTTCCTAAACTTGTCACTATCTGCTCCCTCTCCTTCCACTCCAGGAGCCTCCCTCCAATCCACCAGACATGCCTTCTCCATAGTTGTCCCATCTCTGTGGCAGTACTTCCTTCAGCCTGTCAGGGATAACTCCAAATAGCCCAAATTTAGAAAGGGTTTTATTACCCACTTTCAACTGCAAGTCAAGTACTCCTGCCCCCATTAATGACACATCATCAAAAAGTCTCAATCCTTTCCCGCCTTGATCAACACCCTCATTTTTCAGTTCTGTTTCATTTCCCATTTACTCCTCATCTTTCAGCAAATCCTCCAGTACAGTATTACTTACAATGGTTTTCCAGCTCCTTTCATATGTTGGATTTTTTTTAACTAAACATACACTTATAGTACATTTGCATTCTTATATTTTTCTTAAGTTTGACTTGTCTTTGTATTTTCTACTTTTATTGTGCTAATTGTCACTGTTTTCTCACCTGGGCTGTGTCTACAAATTATCATTTTTGATTAGTGCACTACCCTGGTAAACAAATATAAATAAAAAAGACACAAAAAACTTATCTGAAAACCTGATGATGCCATTGGTTTTATCTATATAGTACCTCAGTTTCCTGTGAGTGTCCATGGTGTGCAGGATTCTCTTACCATTGTTTTATGGTTATGGGGAATAAAAACAGAGCTGTATGGCCTCATTATGGGAAGAGAAGATTCAGCTGCCAACTTTGGCATAACAGAAGGTATGGTTGTTAGGCTAACCCTATCTTTCTGAAACACTACAAAGGGGTCTCTGCACATTAAAGCTTGCGTTTCTGATATTCTTATAGTTGAAGTAAGGGCAAGCAGAAGGTCAGTTTTCCAAGACAGTATTTTCAGGAGTGCAAAAGTAACTCTTTCAAAAGGACACTGTATAAGGTTTTCCAGGATAATGTTTAATTGCCATGGATGAGCCTTTCCTTTTTTAGTTGGACCCAAATGCAGTTCCACTATAAGGAAATGTTTGACTGGTAGCTGGGATGCTGGGGGAGATGTCCATAGACACAGAGGCTGAAATGGCCAAAATATATACCTTTATTGAGACATAGCCTTACACCGAGTTGAATGGCTGAAACAGCTACTGAAGACTCATGGACACTGAGGCTGACAAAGGCCCTATATTTTTTGGCACAAGATACAGAATCTTTTCCATTTGGTCAAGTAAGATTTCCTGGTAGACAGGCATCCTAGTCTCCTTAGTGATGTTCAGTGGGTCCTCTATAGACTGGTGCCTAAAAGGGATATAGAGCTAGATCATCCAAGCTATGAGCTGTAAGCGCTTTAGGTTGGGGTGGATGAGGGCCTCCTGGTCCAGTTACATAAGCAGTGTAACAGGTTCCCTCTGGACATCTGCATTAGGTGGGACACACTGACTACCTTTGCCAAAAAAGGTGCTATGAGCAGTATCACCCCCACCCCAACTTTCTGAATTACTCTGCCAACAAGAGGATCAGAGGAAATGAAAACAGAAATTGACTTGTCAATGTGAAGGAGAAGGCTTCTACTGCTCACATTCTTTGTCTGGTGCTCTGGAGCAGAATTTTCTTAACTGCTTTTGCTCAAAGAAGCAAACATGACTATTTCTAGAACACTTCTCCTATGAATGCTCTGAAAGAAGACATCTTTGTGCAATATCCTGTTATGCGGATCCAAAGCTGATCTGCTCAGCTAGCCCTCAACTGAGTTCAGTTTTGATGGAATGCAGACTGCATTTAAGGTAATTTGAGACTGAAGAGCTATTTTCCAAACAGTCATGGCCACTCTGCAAAGGGCATAGTACCACGCCCCCTCTTGCTTGTTTATGCACCATATCACAGTTATGTTGACTGTTGTCACTTGCAGAACACATTTTTCTCAAATGGACTTGAAGGCAATGAGTGCTAGGATTTGTGCCATTTTTTCTTCTATATTGATATTTTTTTTCTTTTGAGAATGGTTCCATTCACCTCAGACTTTGAGGTATTTTGAGTAAGTTCCCCAAGTCAAGTCTGTGGGTCTGACCGTAAGGGCTCTGTTTGAAAGGTGACCATTGGTTTTGCCTGACATGGTTGGAACACCATACCAGCTACTGCTTAATGCAGGATAGCACCTGAATCATTTCCTCCAGGGCCTGGCAGTGTCAATTCAAAGTACTTCTGAGAAGCCATTGGATCTCCCTTCTATGCAGTCTCCCCATGAGTACCATCATAACAGAGGAGGCCAGAATTTTCTAAGAATAATTGTGTTTCAGTTAACTGAAATGCAGTTATGCAAAACTAGAAGATCTACAGCCTGCGAAGGTTGCAAACTCAACTAGCAACACTCCTAAGGTAGTACAAAATACAAACATTATTTTCAAAAGGAGGGAAGTCCCCTGCATCTCTGATGATGGGACAAGTCTCAACACCCCTACTTTGATATATACTAACTCTAAGGTTGTAGAAACTCTGAAAAAAAGGGAGAAAAGTGGGATTAAAATCTTCCTCTTCTCTGAGTCTAGCAAACAACAAACCTTTGCACAATCTGTGATCTAGCCAGTGCCAGTCCATTGAAGCATCAAGAACAGGAAATAAATTCTCTTAATGATTTGCCGTTTCACTTACATTGCTGGGTGACAAAAAGCATGGATTCCCCTGAAGTCATGTACCCTGTGCTCTTAAAAACTACTCTCCTAGGAGTGGAAGGTCAAGATTTAATTGGTCTCTTGATGCTACAAAGCATCTTGATATTGTTTGTCTGTTTTGAAAATGCAGTTTGTACTCATGAAAAATTACTTGTAGGACCTATTTATATTTAATAATGTATTCCCAGTTTCTTACAAACTGGGACATCCTTCCTTGTATTATGGGGGGAATGGAAAGGGGTTGCGTAGGATTGGATGGAGGTTTGTACAGAGGTAAGTAGCTAGAAGCTCTTGGTATTCAGAGCTGCTCCCTTTATGGGATGTGACTGAGGGCCTCCTGTTTTCCCCTTCTGATCTCCATGCCAACTGGTTTTCTCTCAGCCCATTATCCTTTCCACCTTTTTACTCTTACTTTGCCTGATATAGAAATCCTAATGGTATAGTTCCTGTCAAACCTAGGTATGAGGAGTGAAGAAGCTATTTCCCCACTTTTCCATCCTTTTGAAAACTTCTACTACAAAGTTCTCAAAGAGCAGGCCATCGCCAAATGGGGAATTATGGTGAAGAGTCTTGACAACCTCTAACAAGGGCTGAAGTCTCAACCAACTATTGTCTTCTGATAACAAAGCCCATATCTGCCACACTGGATGCTCCATCTATGGCATCATGCTGACATTTAACAGTGTTTCACTGCCTGGCCAATAGTCTGGGTGAATTCCAAAAGTTCTTCATTCAGATTCTCCTCAAATACCTCCTCTAGCTTTTCCATCATCTGTTTGAGGACTTCATCTTTGTATTTAGACATGTACATTTCTGACAGCTGACTGACATAAAAGCCAGGGTGAAAGCCATATTAACCAACTTCCCAAAGTTATGTAGAATTCTGTGCTACATAACTGGGAAGAGAGCTAAGAGCTGGGACAAATTTTGATCCCTTTTCTAGATCGAGACGCCACTGGATCAGCTGTCGGATTTTTCTATAAAACATATGGGTCTCCTGAACCAAGCAGAACCTATCAGGCTTTCTTGGGGTAGGAAGCCTCTTTTTCACAGGCAGCCAGGAAAGCATCCACTAAGGTTCCTATGACTGGAAGAACAGTCACAGGTTTGTGGGCATCCAAGTCTAGGCATCAGATTACTGCTTACTGCTTTGAAGTGCTTCTTCATTGTAAAAATGTATACCCCCAGATGAGATTTCTACTGTAGAAGACAGACAAGATATTTTTAGTCTCTGTGTCATACTCTAAGGGAAACAACAACTGTGAAGCATGCACCATGTCTTCTTCCTCACTATCTGAGGAATAAGAATCCCTTTTATGGGAGGGCTCCCAGTTTCTCTCAAAAGAAGGGAACTTGTGGCATGATGGTGGGTCTGCTGCTAGCTGCAGGCTCAGTAAAATTTGCAAGAATCCTTGAGCTAGGAAGACCTACTCCTGAAGAGGGCCTGAGATGGGGTGGGGAAAGGGAGCTCAGCTGGGAATAAGTCCAGTGTTTGGATCACTGTGTTCCCTTGGCTGGGGATGCTGCCGGGTGGTTAGAGGGCTGTGGCTTTAGACAAACATCTCAGACTTCCACCTTTCTGCAGCAGATTTCCTCCTTAATAAGGACTGAAAAAGTACCATCCTTTCCTTGGGATACAATGAAATGGTGTCAAATGTAGCTGCTAGTAAAGGGGAATCTGAGCTAACTTCAAATTAACAGCTTCAGCTCATGAGGATGTGCCTTGTTCTGAATACTCTACAACTTCCTTAGAGGAATCATCTGTGGCCTCAGATAAGCCAAGTATAAATTTCAGGGACAAATGCCAGAACTCTGACCCTTGAACTAAAAAGGGATATCATGATCTATGTTTCCCCAGCTGGAGTGTATACTGGAATAATTTTCTACCTTGCCAGGGACCAGAAAGCTTGCAGTTACAATCTTCTGGCCAGCACAGTGCAAACAAGGCTAAACAAGGTCTTTTTTCTCCAACTTTTGCAGTGAAGCATGGCATCAGAGGGAATTGGGAAAGACAAATAGGAATATTTCTTTGCCATCACAGAAGACAGAATGCATCCAGCATCAACTCTTCCATGTCCTGAAGAAAGTAGATGATCAGGCAGACCACATTCTCTCTCAAATTGTAAAGGGGTCATTCTCCAGGACGCCCTGCATATATAATACTCTGATTATGCAAACTTCCCAAATCTTCAGTCCTAGGACAAAACAGGAAGTTCTAATCAGACAGCCTGTGATCACACTCAGTTCTCTTGGAATGTAAAGTACTGCAACAGTGATGCCACTGCCCATGATCCATGGATAGTCACTCATCATATCTCTGCATAGGCAGTAAGAGTATGTGTGCTGCCCTGTTTGCCCTCAAAACACATCAGCGATTAGTTTAGACTGGATCAGGAAAGGCTCTGGTCTCAGCTTCCTCCTGAGATCCTTAAAGGCAAGAAACATTGTCCACAGCTCCATATTGTTGAATTAGAGCATTCTTTGTGCCACTTACTCTGTATCACAAAATGAGCCTAGGTAGGATTCACAGTTTGTTAATGAAATGTGATGGGTTGTGCTGCAGGAAAGGAAAAGAAGGCCTGTACTTTTATACTGGGGTGATACTGCACCACTCTGAGGCTTGACAACATGGATGTGATACCAACAGATGATCCATTACAGAATGGTGACTGCAGCCACTGACATTTCACTGTCTACTGCAAAACCTGCATCCTCAGATTTATTTACTTTTGTTGACTGGGCTACTCCCACTAGGCTAGTAGCCTCTTTTCAAGGAGGAGACCCAAGGTGGTACTTATACTATTAGGGGAAATTTGCCCAGGGCATCGGGGAACTTCCCCTACTCATTAGGAGAGTGTTTTTTCTGATCCTAGTGCAGTGGCAGCTGGGAGAACAGCACTCAAGGACATCCAAGATGGTGGATAGCACAGAGGCAAATGCTAGTGTGGTGTTTGAGGATCTACAAGATTTTGAGGAGCTGTTTCAGCAAAATGTGTTTATTTCATCAGAAGCAAATTTTCAAAACAACAATGGATGTGTATTACAACCCTCCGGTCAGGAGGGATGCGGGATGATACTTTGGGTGAACTGTTATTGCAGAGTGAGATAGAGAACGGAAAGCATGTTATTCTTATTCATAAATTTTTGTGACATTAATTTTGAGACTGCTTCTGTTCTGGAAAGTTTGTTGGGGGGATCATAAGAAGAAAAAGAACTGCAATCCATGGAACTCTTATGCTGTTAAAGCATTTCACAGAAAAACAAAAAAGAAAATACAGGTTCAATTTCAAATTGAAATTGAAAGAGAGACTTTAAAGAGGCATTTACTCAAACTTTGTAAAGAAGTTATAGACATTAGCAAAGTGCATGATAACAGAGGATTATGGACTGGTGGGTGGGACTGTCATATTGTACTGAAAATGGGGAAAGAAAAAATGTTCAAATTTCTAGCATGATAAATGTAGAGGATAACAGGGGTGTTGTAAAATAATGGGGATGACAATTTTTTTTTCATAGAAAAGATGATCATTTGATAAGTAACTGTGATAAGAAGAAATGTTATATTTCTGTGGAAACAGATCATGATGTAAAAAAGTGTAAACTGAAATGTTATAAATGTAATAAAAGTGGGCATTTATGGATGGATTGTAATGGAGAAAAAAGGATGAAGATGAAGAAAAAAGTGAGGACAGTATACAGAGAGAAGAAACAGCTCCAATAAAAGATAAAGAGGAAGTAGGGAAGCACGTTTGTGGTAAAATAAAGGCAAGGATAAAGAGAAAAATGAAACAGATGATAAGGATGAGGAAGATATAATTAGAAAACAGTGAAAGGTAAAAAGAATTTTATTAGCAAAAAAGTAAGAGACAGAAAAAAAGTTTAAAAGGATAAGTGGAACAAAGAAAAATAAATGAAATGGATAATGCAATTGAGATAAGTACTTAATATTTACATAATTTCCAGTAAGTTACAACACATACATAATGACAATTTTAGAGTTCTTTCAGTAAAGATAAATAGTATTAAAAATATAAGTAGAAGAACAGGCATACTAAACTGGTGTAGTAAGTATGATATCAATGAAGTAATATCGGAAGATACACGATTTTTGAAACAAGAAGAGAGATTACAAAGAAAATTTTGGGAAGGAGATACAAAATGGAAAGAAAATAAAAATGCAGTTATGGAAAGATCACATTTCTATTAGTGTGTTATAAAACTGTTCGGAGTAGTGGCTAGCTTTTGAAGAAAAATATAAAAAAATTTTTAGAATGGCAGTCAGATATAAAAAAGTGGAAAAGGCAAATTATTATGTATGCTTTAAAGGATTTTGAAAGAAATAATAGAGAATATTATGTGATAAATCAGATAATTTATGAAAAGAATTAAGAGAAAATTAAATAATTATTATTTAAGCAAATATATTACAAGGTAAAAGAGAAGCGGTATCTGAGTAGCACAGTTAAAGAAAATACTAACATAATGAAAGAAATGAAAGATGATAGAGGAGAAGTAAGATCATCTCAGAAACAAATTATGAATATTGCAATAAATTATATAAAGAAAATGTTTCAAGACAGAAAGAAAGTGAAAAAAGAATGTCATGTTAAAAAATTAGAACAAGAAAATAAAGAATTGGAAAACAAAATGTCCTTATATAAATTAGATAAGGTACTTCGACAAGTTAATTTACAGTCAGTTTTAGGACCAGATGGAATAGGATACCAATTTTATAAGAATTTTACAGATTGGCAGAAAAAAACACTTCTTAAAAGTTATGTATGAGTGGCTAAATTAAGATTTTGTGTATAATGATTTATGCTGTGGTATAGTTAAACTTGTATGGAAAAAAGGAAGATAAAAATAAAATTGAATATGGGAGCATATAGTATTGAACAATGTATATTATAAGATTTTTATGAAAATAATTCAGAAGAGAATGGAAAGTAAATGAAACATATTACTTAAGATAGTATAAATAGTTTAAATGGAAAAGGATGTAAGAAATTATTATTCATAGTAAGGAAAACTGTGGATGATGTTATAAACAGGAGTGATGAGACCAAGATCATGATATGAGATTTAAATAAAGCAGTTGATACAGTACAGCATGAACTTTTTTGGACAAACAGGGAAGAGTATAACATTAGTAAGAAAATTAAGAATGTATGCACTGCAAATAATAAAAATTAAGTAATAATTTTAGTGAGTGGATGGGTAAGCAAAGAAATAGATATAAGGAATGGCATATGTCAAGGATGTCCTATGAGAAGCATACTACTTGCACCAAATGTGAATGTATTAGTCAGAGATGTAAATTTGCATATGAAAGGTGCTACTTATACTACTAATGAAGGGATAACAATTCCAGTTATATTTACTTATGCAGATATTATATTGATTACGAGAAACAAAGTCTGAATGAAAGAATTATATGTTATATACATCAATGTTGAACTGTAATAGGCATGACTTTAAATAAAGAAAAAAAGTAAAGGACTGAGTGATATAGTAAATATAGGAGGAGTACCTTTTTTGATTAAAGAAATCTCTGTATTAGGAATAAAATTTGGGAGTAAAAATGTAAGTGAGGAACAATGGAATAAGACAGGTGAAATAAAGGAGCTTTGTTGTTTTTGGAAAACATACAAGCTCATTTTTAATAAAAAGGTTTATTTGGTTAATTCAGTTATATTGGGAAATACTGCATATTTAACTAGTACAACATGTTGCCAAAAATCTATGAAAAAAAATTCTACAAGTATTTTTTTCTTTTATAAGGGGCTCAAGACTGAATCCAGTGAAGAGAGAAGCCTTATATATGGATAAGGAAGATTGAGGTTTAGGATGAATAAACCCAGATGTTTATGCTGCTTCTTTGAATTTGTACAAAGTGTTCTGGATAAGTGATAAAAATGAAAAGTTAGCACTTAATTTACTAAAGTACAAATATGAGCATGACTGCAATTAGAGATATAAAGAATAGGCAAGAGGGGGCTGGAATTTATTAAAGAAACTGGCAAAGGAATCAAGGTATTTAGAAGCAAATAATAAGAGAGGGAAATGTTACAGAATGGGAGGATGACAAGAATTTATTTGGACTGCAGGTTAGAGATTGCCTTTCCTATCAAGGACTGATAGAGTATAGGCAAAGAAAAAGAAATAGGAGGGTTCTAAATGAAAGACCAGCACCGGTTATTGTTTAAGTAGAATCTAGAACAGAAGCTGACATTAAGAAAGGAACAATTAGAGCATATAAAATATTGCATGATAACTCTAAGAATCAATCAGAGGAGGATAAAAAGGATTGGGAAGAAAGACTGGATAAGCAATTCACACAGAAACAATGGGAAGATATATGTATGTCTCCCAAATATTCAACAAAATCTAGAAGATTTAGGATTTATGCTTGGAAATGTTTACATAGATATTTTTACACCCCAAGTAGACTCCAGAGAATTTTTCCTCAAGTAGACAGCAAATGTTGGCTGTGACGAGGAAGAAGGAGGTAATTGAGAACATATTTTCTGGGAGTGAGGTGAGTTAGTGGACTTTAAGGATTTCCTATGGGATGCACTGTCTGACATGTTGGGTGGACAGATTGGTGTGATGATGGAGATGATTTTTCTGAACTATGATACAGAATCAGAATTGCCTAGACATGGTAAGGCATTCCTATGTCTAATTATGGTGGCTGCCAAAAAAGCAATTACTAGAAAATGGAAATCAAAATCTAAACAAACTATACTAGAAGTAGTGAATATAGTAACAGAGATAAAACAACTAGAATTGAGATCTTTAGAAAAAGGTAGGAGCAAACTACACAGGAAAATGGGAATTGTGGGAACAATACATACAGGGGAGGAATGAGGTTTAAAAGAAGGCAGCACTTAAATGAGCTATGTAATGTTTGGCTGAAAATGATTGGATAGATTATAAGTTATATATAATGTTTGCAACTGGGAGTGTGTCAGTATGGTTTGTGATATAAAATGCTTGCAACTAGGACGGTGTCTGTGTGGTTTGTTTTCATTTACAGAAATTATTGATTGCCTATAGTTTAATAAAGATGTTTCCTTTTTAAAAAAAAGGCAGGAATTGAATCATTTATGTAATGTTGCTTAGGTTATATGACACATTTAGCAATACACATGAAGTATAATGTTTGCAAATTTGAACTTGTTACTACAGTTTTGCTACTTTTATATAAATGTAAATTTGTTTATGTCACAAGTGATAATTCAATAAAGGTGTTTACTAAAAGAAAAAAAGTACAAATATGGGCAGCAGTGGGATATGTTCAAAAATTCAAAACAGGAAAAGTATGTTTACATGAAGAAATGTTATGTTATCAAGGAAAAATGATTTTATGAAAAATAAAAATTTGATAAAATAGAAAATGAGATGTGTGGTATAAAAATGCCATGATACAATATCATTATGTTTAATCCTTGGGCTGAACTAGTCAATCAAACAGTTAAAACTATAGAAGTATGAAAAGCATGCTGTAATAAAACAAAATGTCAATATTTTTGAGAGATTAGTGATTAATAAATTACTAGTAAAAGGAAATATGCTGTAAAAAAATCAGTAAAAGAGTTTGCATATATTGTATATATATTGTGGTAAAGAAGAAATTACAGAACACGTGTTCTTACAATGTACAAGGGTTGCAAAATTGTGGGAAAAATATGTTAAAAAAGTGCTTTGAAAACATAATAGGTAAATTAAATAAATATGGATATGATTATGTATGGATACTATAGTCATAAAAATAAGGAATATGTTAGTAAAATAAATAAAAGATTATTTTACATTGTGTGTACAATTTGAAATGAAAGGATAAATGAAATCATGTTTAATGGTAAATAAAAACTAGCAGTTTGTTTGTGTCTTTTGGCTTTTCCCAGTTAGGGGTCTCCACAGCGGAACTCCAGTCCGCTAATGACTGGCAGTAAATTTTTACATAATGGCTTGCCGGGCCTAATGCACAACCTCCAACGAATGAACGCCCATTCACGCATGTCGCTACAAACTAGCAGTAATTTAAAAAAAAATTAGATGGTGGTTCTGGAAAAAGAAGTGGGGGTCAAATAAGGATAATGCTGATAAAAGTTTAACATAATAATTAAAAGTAAGACATTTATCATTATATGAAAATAATGGAAGGAAAGGACTCCTCACCTGGTGTCAGAAGACTGCTCTAACTATCTCCCAGTCTGCCGAAATGTGCCCTTTTCCAGAAAAACTCTCGTGTGTTAATCATGTCTAATATTCTCTACTGCCGTCCTGCATATTTTGCCCCTCCCTTGGAGTCGGAAGACTGCTCTAGCTATCTCCCAGTCTGTTGAAATGTGCCCTTGTCCGGAAAAGCTCTCAAGTGTGTTAATATATGCCCGTTATCCAAAGTATTGTATTTTTAAAGCTATTTTTCTGTTCCAAAAGACTGTTAAAAATGAAAGTGGTGTGCACACAAGCTAGCTGCTTATGTTTGGTCCCCCACCTCCTGTACTCAATACAGTATAGTTACACATATTTTTTTTTTCTTTTTCCCCAAGGAAACCAAGCCATTATTAGTGTATTACTGGTGCTGTAATAGCCTCTTGTTTTCTTTTTTCTAAACGTTCTCCTGGATAATCACAGACTGCAGTGTAGCAGTAACATTAGTTTTATCTGTTAAACTGCTTACAGATTGTTTTGGTTCCTTACCTCATTACTTCTGTTTGCTGCACTGTTTACTGGTGGTCAGGGTCCAGCTTGCTCAGTGATTGGTGCACTGTCTGTTGGTAGTCAGAGTTCAGTTCACTCAGTGATTGGTTGAGCTTGCTCAGTGATTGGTGCATTGATAGGACAGGTTAGTTCCTGGCTTGTTCATCTCCCCAGGTGGAGCGTGGCCCTGGCTGTATCTCCTCCCCATTTCCATTTCCTATTAGAGTCAACCTAATTGGTTATCTTAACGGGCACTATTTTTAAATTAATATTTCTGATCTGCTGTTCCTTGGCATTCATAACTTAATGTGCATGCCACTTACAGTCCTAAATTCAGCTAACTACCGTGTACGTTTAGTTACTGTTGTTGCTGTTTCCAATCTTTTTCTGCTTACTTGCTGTATAGTACATGCTAGCTTAAGACAGACAAGGTTAAGCCTCTAGTTATTAAAGGACTGGCAGTTGTGCTGGCAAGCTGTAATATTCCTCTTATTACAGTTTGTTTTTACAATACAGTGCAGTATACGTTTACAATTGATTTGTGTACGACCTACTAAACTTCATATGTTTTGCTATAAAATTGTCTGTGAATGTGTTAAATAATGCCAGAAAGGATAACTGAATGTGCATAGCTGACTTTACTCTTTCATGCCGGACACATATTAACGTGATTTAACATGTTCCATTGTAGTACTTGCTGTAATTATTGTGTGTTTTTGACTAGTTTAATTAGTGTACATCTGCAGTTACCTTCCTTGCTGTTATTTAACAAAGAACTAATTACGAAAAACAATAAGTGCAGCTTTAAGACCTCTCCTATTCACCTTCTGATTAATTTATATTTCTATTCTCTCCATTTTTACAGTCTTTCTAACACTCTCTACTGCCTTCCTGCGTATGCTGCCCCTCACCCAGAGTAGGAAGACTGCTCTATCTTCCAGTCTGCTGAAATGTGTCCTTGCTGTAAAAGCTGTCAAGTGTGTTAATGCATACCCCTCTTCCAAAGTATTGTATTTTTAAAGCTATTGTTCTGTTCCAAAAGGCTATTAAAAATATGTGGGGTGTACATGAACTGGTCATTTATGCTAGGTTCCCCCCACCCACTGTACTCAATATGTTTCGTACTGTATATTATTGTGTTGCTTTTTTCTTTTTCCCCAAGGGAACCAAGCCATTATCAGAGTCTTACTGGTGCTGTAATAACCTCTTGTTTTCTTTTTTCTAAACGTTGTCCAGGATAATTATGGACTGCAGTGTAGCTGTAACATTAGTTTTTATCTACTAAACTTCTGTAGTCCATACTTACAGATTGTTTTATTTCCGTACTTCGATAATTCTGTTTGATGCTACCCGCTGTCTTCGCCTTCGCTACACTGGGGCTTGCTCCTCTCCCCTACCCCTAAATTCCACCCACTCCCATAACACCTAAACGTATATCTCATAGCTCTACCCACTACTTCACATAACCCAGTTACATCACAGCAGTTCACTTCACACACCTCCCCACTAGGAGTTGCACTACCTTTCCAAATGGTTCCCTCTAATTCACACATACTTTTCCTATCTCACATTACACTGTTTCTAGTGCTACTACTACATATTTCTTCACCCAACTCTACCTTATCTATCGCTAAGCCAACATCTGTAACCATCTTTCTATCAACTCCATCCAAAAGCTATTCGGAAATATCTCCCTCTCTCTATCAAAATAACTTCAATACTCTTCTCCAAAGTAAAACTCCTCCCAACAACCAATACTTTTCATAACATTCCAATAAAAAACTCTTCCCGCTCCAGTCTACTCCAGTATACCAGTTCAATGAAAATACAACATGCATCTCTCCACTCTAGCATACTCTCAGCCTTATCCCTCTGTGGAGATATTCAGCCTAATCCAGGTCCCACTTCCTCTACTCTTCCTGTACCATCCAACTCTTAAAATTCATGTAAATCCCTACATATTGTAACCTAAACTTACAAAGTATTCACAACAAAACTATAGACCATCGTGCCTGGATGGCTCTGAATAAACCTGATTTAATTACTGCCAATGATACCTGGCTCAAACCAGGTTACCATGTAATAAGGACTGACAAACTCCACAAAAAAGGAGGTGGTGTAGCACTCCTTTACCCTAATATCTACAATATATTCTCATACAGAAACATTATTCCCACAATTCTCTAATGCTGACGTTTTGGCCTCCTTCCTAAAAATAAATTAGCAAAAAATGTATGTATCATAGTCCTTTACATTCCCCCTGGCAATAACATATCAGTACTAGAAGAAATAATATCTTGGGTCTCTAACACCATTAAAAAGGAAACCATCATTCTGGGTGATATAAACATTAACTGGTTAAACTTTTGTTCTAAATTTCCATCCTCAAATATAAACCTATTTCATTTTAATCAACGTATCACCTCCCCAACTAGATGTAGCATTAGTACTAAGGAGGGATCCATCCTAGACTGGATACTGGATTCTGACCCCACTAAAATCTCCGCAGCTGATACTTCCCCAAATGCTAAAAGTGACCACCTCCCAGCCTTTGTTCATTGAACAACAATCTCTCTCCAAAAGTAGTATCATTACAAACTAGATAGGAATCTTACCAAATTTACCCCACAGACATTCACCAACGTACTATAAAATATGAATTGGACTAACTTAAAATATCTTCCACTAGATGATGCACTGGATTACTTCAACATAACCTTTTTAGAAACATTAGGAAGTCTTGTATTCCTTAGGGTAAAAAGGGTGAAAATTAACCCTGCTCCATGGCTAACAAAATCTACTAAGGAACTAATACTAATTAGAGATAAAATATGGAAATAGTGGCAAAAATATAGAAACCCCTCAGACTTGCCGAGATTCAAACACCTCCATAACTAAGTAAAAAAAAAACTAGTATGCACAGACAAAAAATGTTGCCATTTAAAACTTCAAACAAACAATAAACAAAATCCCAAAAAATCTGTACATCTATAGGATAACTTCTCAACCCTGGCACAAAAAGCAACCCATGTCCACACATGGTGTTGGGTTGCTGGGAGAGAGAAGCTGTCTCAAAAACTAGATTTATTGAAAATTAGCTTTTCTGTGAAGATTTGTAGATGACATGTTTTTTATTTTAGAAGGCATGGAAGATATTTCAGCCTTCGTTAATAGTTTGAATGATGCTGCCATTTTTTTTTTTTGGATGTGAAGATAAAATGGGACAACTATAAAACTGACTTCCAAAGTGAAATTTATATTAAAAAAATGTTTTCTAATAGTTAACTACATTATGGAAGCAATCACCCACATTGGATGAAAAGAAACATTCCGTGGGCCAGTTTATCAGGGCATCAAGAATGATTAGTGACGACCTGGCCTTTTATAATGAAATAAATTTTATTAAGCAGTTGTTTACTGACAGGGGGTCTGATGAGTTAAGTTTAGATAGAACAGCTCAAGAAATTATTGCTAAAAGATATACTCCGTTTAAACCTATACTTGATGGTGGCTTTGAGATTAAAATTTATTCTAAGAAAGGAGCAATAGTTGAAAATGGAAATATAGAGAGTTATTCCATACCACATGTTTTACATATGACAGTGGACACAAGTGAGGTTAGACAAGTGATTGAGACTAATTGGAAAATTATTACTGGCAACAAAGACTTCAGGGAAGTAAAAGATATTTGTTTTAAGCAATTTTTTGAGAAAAATAATACCAAAGTTATACTGTCAGACATTGACAGGGAGAAAGGAACTTACAAATGTCATAGTTGTTCTATTTGTAGATTTATTTATTTGCTTAACATTTGTTAACCTAGAAAGTCTGACTTGGAACAAAGCCAATTTTCAGTGGAGGCCCGGGGAGAAATGCTCCAGACGCATGCCTTTGAAATGTAGGAAAAAACTGGAGCACCCGAAGAAAACTCACACGAATGCAGGGAGAACATGCAGACTCCACACAGAAGGCATTCCAGCCGAGAATCAAACCAGAGAACCTCTTGCTGTGAGGTAGCAATGTTACCACAGCACCACTGCACTGTCCAGTCCCCTATTATTTTTGTCACATTTAGACTTTACAGTTAAACCTAATGGGAGGTTTCATTGTGGCTCCAAGGAGTTGTTTACATAGGGTTTTTTCAAGATGTGAAAGTGTTTTATATAGCCATCACTACTCGTTGCCTGCATGACAGGATAAAGGAACAAATATATGCCATTAAAACTAAGGACAAGTTAAATCCATTATATAAACATACCCTGATTTGTGACAAATATAAAAAAAATTATTTTGCTGTTTTAAAACAAGTATACCATGACAAAAAGGGAGGGGATTTGAAGAATCAAACAGAGAAAATAGAGATATGCTGGCAGATAAAATTAAAAGCTGATGTCTTACTGGATTTTAATGAACACATAAATATTAAGTGTTATTTGAAGGATAGGAAGTTGAAGTGTTAGTTATTAATTAAGTAACAGTTTTAATTGGATTTAATTGGTTCTTAATTGTTTTATTTAATTAAATTGAATTGATACCTGTGGATTGGTTGAATGTTGCAGCTTGTGACTTATATAATGATGTTTAAGTTTTATTCATGTAGTTTGTGTTCTGAAGAAAGTTTTCAAAAGCAGTTATTAAAAGAAACTATGCTAAGCACACTTTTCCTGGTTCCTTTTTCCTTGGCGTGCTGTTTTTTTCTTACCAAACCCACCCTTAAAACAATCCTTGCTCTTTTTTTATGAATGCAGTTGGATGGTTTGCAGTCGGATATTTTACATCTACCTGAACTATCTCCTGTTCAGGCAGATGGCACCTTGAATTAACATCTCATCCAAAGGATGTTACACTCAGAGCACCCCACTTATGCTGCACTATATTGTCAGTACTGGAAATTAATCCAGGTACATGTTATGGGAATGGAACCCATAGCTCACTGATTTTCCAGCACCAAAGGTCAGTGCGATACCTGTTGAGCTGCCGACACTACTGGCTATAACGGGGCAAATTAAGTTCAATTAGTGGTTGGGGGGTTGGCAAAATGGTTAAGGTGTTTACCTCACAGACACAAGGTACAAGGTTTAATAGGAAATTGGTTAGGCTTAAAATGACCTAGAAGGGCAGCTAGCCTTGTACTTACCTATGAACACCTTTTGGAGCTGGCATGGGGGAGGAAAGGGATGACAAGGTTTAGCCTGTGCATCATTCTTCATGGTGAGGTGCGGGGCATGAGCTCAGGGTACATACTTTGTGACTGAAGTTCAAGTGAGTACTCGGGGTAGCATTAAGGTACCTCTCTATTGAAGAGTGGGACCACTGGCTGTGTCACATGTGAAGGTATGGACATATGTCATTAAAACCCATTAGATATGTACTGTCTGACATATACATACACATTGGGAGTTAAGACTCACTAACTATCTATCTCAGTCATATCTTCTAGCCATTGTGTGATGATGGCTCCCAAACCACTCTACCTCCTGGACAAAGGAACAAGAGTTCAGCTACTACCCTTGCCTAGACTAAGATCTCACCTGTCCAGGGACAAAGCCATGACTTGTCTCCAGCTAACAGGTTGTTGTAGAACTCCTGCTGTTCTAAATGGGTCAGGCCGCCACTCACACATGAACAAACACAGGACTCATCCTAATTGCTAAGGGACACCAAAGAAGGATGGAGTCATGGGGTGGTTGTAGGACTGAAGCCTGCAGGGACTCAACCTGCAGTCAGAACACAATGGCATACAGCGGAAACATACTATAGGCTGGCAGTAAGCAACTGTAACAAAAAAGAAAGAAAAGAAAAACTCTTCATAATTAAACCCCAGTGTTAATCAATACATGAAACTGAAAAACTGACCTCTGGCACTGATACAGACAAAAACTCACTACCTGAAGTAAACAGCATCAATGAGTAACGAAACACTGCAACGTGAATCTTGGCAGTAAATCGCCAATTAATTTGTCTAGCAAAACTCCCAAACATTAAACGGTAACAGAATTTTACAATACATCTAAACCCTATCACTGAACCATTAAAGAAATTAATATCACAAAGAAGGAATGTAGAAAAGAAGATTAGTTAAGCAGAAGTTAAAAAAATAGAAGTTGTTATGGAGTGCCTGCGAATTGAAGGATTTGGTGTAGAAGGTCTAACACAGGTTACATCACAGCATGATGGAACAAGTCCACAAAGTAAGGAGAAACAGGAAGATCAGGAGACATCTGAAGAAGAAATATGGACATGGGAAAGAAAAAGAGATTTAGTACGGTATAATATCTATACAAAAGAGAAAGCAAAACTAACCAATACAAAAAGAGCAGCATCAAAGATATTTGAAGAGAAATACAGGCAAAGGAATCCAGACATGAACAACTTTACAGTACAAAAAATAAGAAGACAAAGAGGAAAAGTAGAAAGGGAGATTAGTACTGGAGAAGTTAAAGAAATAGAAACTGAGGTTATGGAGTACCTCCAAAGTGAAGGATTTGGTGCAGAAAATCTAATTCAGTCCAAATTAAGGGAAAACCAGCAGAACGGGAAGCAATTGTCAGGGGCCATATGAAGATATTTTGGATCCTTCCATAGGAAACCAGTATAAACATTCATTTGAAGCTGGACAGCATGGGAAGGAACAAGAAACTGTGGAAACTCTGACACAATCAATGTTGAGGAGTGATAGGCCAGTGATTTCCCATATGACAGAGCAATGGATGGCACAGGATGAAATTGAAAAGAATGTGCCACACATAGATGAAATAAAACTTTCTACAGAATGCCCGCAGGAAATGGAAAACAAAAAATGTGACCTCAGTTTAGAAGAAAACAAGCTTAGAGAACAGTTGCTTGATTTAATAGAGACAGCTAGACATATTAAGATCAATGAAAGAAATAGACTGCAGAAGGCCGATAAAACCCAAAAAGGCAGAAGTTTGATAAAACAAATAAACACAGTAATTAAGACTGTCCACAGAGATTCATGCAATATAACAGAAGTAAACACGATATACTACTGTGCAGCTAAATTAATAACTGATAAAATTCTACCACAAGAACACTGGGTAGTGAGGGAGAGAAAGGGGAGAAATCTAATACCATCATGGAAGTTTCAAATAGAAAAAACTATATAGCAGTTAAGACAAGAAGTGTCACTGTTAGAAGAGTATAGAAGAGGGAACAGATCAACAAAAGTACTTAGATAGACATGATAAAAGCAATGTGCAGCTTTAGAACAGATCAGAATCTATCACGCACTACTGCAAATAACAAACTAAAAATCTCAGCACAGGCGGAGAAATTTAGAAGATACATAGATAAATATAAAGGAAAGGTACGAAATAAGTAATTTATTGATGAGCCCAAAAGCCGTGGTGGTACAGCTGTAGCATTGTTGCCTCACAGCAAGAGTTTCTCCTGTTCGATTCTCGGCTGGAGTGCCTTCTGTGTGGAGTCTGCATGTCCCCCCAGCGGTCGAGTGGCTTCCAAAAGACATGCGTGAATGGGCTTGCCTTCGCTGAAGATTGGGCATCGGGCTGGCAACTCAGCACCATAAAAATTGACTGCCAATCATTAGCAGACCGGAGTTCCGCTCTGACGACCCCTTACCGGGAAAAGCCGAAAAGACAAACATGGATGAGCCCAAAAAGTTTTACAGAGAATTGGGAAACAAGGTAAAAGGAATTGAAAGACCACCAAAAAAAAAAGATGAAATAGATAGATTTTGGAGAAGTATCTATGAAGATTCTGTGGAAGATAACAAAGATGCTAAATGGATAAAATAAACAAAAGAAAGAATAAGAAGCTTAAAGGTACAGGACATGAAATGGGATGAAGTAACAGACAGAGAGATTGAAACAAAGTTAAGAAAAGCCTCTAACTGGAAAACTCCAGGCCCAGATGCAGTACCTAACTTCTGGTTAAAAGTATTAACATCTTTGCATGAAGATTTAACCATGAGTAAGAACTATCTATATGCGCACCCCGAACAGACACCAGCCTGGCTAACAACAAGAAAAACAATGCTCCTACTTAAGAGTGACTCTGCAAGCTACCCTAAAAATTATAGACCAATAACTTGCTTCTGACGACGTATAAACTATATACTGGAATTGATGCCAACAGAGTTTATAGTCATTTAGAAGAAAACTCAATTATGGCAATAGAACAAAAGGACAATAAAAGTCATATAGAACAAAGGATCATTTGTTGTTAAATAAAGTCTTAGTGGAGAACTGTAAAAAGGGGAAGAATCCAAGTCATGGATTGACTACAAAAATGCATTTGATAGTATCCCTATCCCACAATCATGGATAAAAGAGTGCTTAAAAATGTATAAGATGCACCCTACACGGATCGACTACATTACAGTGACCAAGAAAGAGTGGCAGACCATTCTGTGATTAAGCAATGATAAACAATAAATTATTATTCCAGGGATACAAATTCAAAGGGAGATATTCCAGGGTGACACTCTGTCACTGCTGCGATTCTGCCTTGCCCTTTATCCATTAAGCTGCCTACTTAACAGCTTAGGCCATGGCTATAATTTTGCTTCTAGAAAACAACAAAGTGTAAGGACTTCTCATCTTCTCTTTGTCGATGATTTAAAACTGTATAGCTTATCAGATGAGGAACTGAAAGTACAACTGCAAGCTGTCAAAACTTTTTCAGCTGATATAAGAATGTCATTTGGTCTTGATAAATGTACAAAAGCAACCTTTAAAGCAGGAAAATTACAGCACCAAGAAAACATCAGTTTGGGACAATAATGTGATATAAAAGAACTTGAGCAAGAGGAAGTGTATAAATATTTGGAAATTGATGAGGGATCAACAATAAAACAGGAACAATTGAGAATAAAACTTAGTAAGGAATACTTTAGAATACTTAAATTAATCATGAAAGCAGCATTGACATCTAGGGAAAAAAATCCAAGCTATAAACCAATTTGCTTTTCCTGTCCTAACTTACTGTTTTGGAGTAACTGACTGGCCCCAAAACATGTTGGATAGATTAGACAGAAAAACAAGAAAGATGCTTTATGCTAACCAAATGATGTATAAAAATCAGTGCATACCAATATTATATATTCCCCATTCTGAAGGAGAGATGGGCCTCCTTGAAATTGATTAAATGTACAGATCGGGTCTATATGACGCTATTGAATGGACTAAATAGCGAATGCTATTTAGTCTATCCGATACTGTTGAAATGGCAAAATAGTGAAGTCCCCAGGGAAAAAATCTGTTGGGCCCTCTTTGGGACTTTGCCATTTCCTCCACTATGGTGCGATCTCATAGTTGGTATTTTTAAGTAGGGAGGTGTGGGGGGCACAGCCCCCTCTACTATGGTGCGATCTCATAGTTGGTATTTTTAAGTAGGGAGGTGTGGGGGGCACAGCCCCCCACTTAAATTTGTGTTTAAGTTTTTTTTTTTTTTACGCAGCAAGCAGCAAATTTTTTCCCAGGGAAAAAATTTGCTGTTCTGTTTGTTCAATATTTTGTTGTTTCGATATTAATGGTATGATGAAATAGCATTCGCTATTTACATCGTACGATAATATGATATAGATGCTACAGATCTACAATTCTGAGACTCCACACATATCTGCTGACCTCACAAGACCCAAATGTATTGAAAGTTTTGAAACATGAGGAGAACAAATCTAAGATGACTTCACTGCTTAGGCTAGCAGAAGGATATTGGTGTCAAGCAGGAATGGAAATTAAACCAGAAGTAGATAAAAATCAGGTAGCAACTGAATGCACCAAAAAACAAAAGAAAGAATATAAGGTGTCGGGCCAGATGAGAAGGCAAGAAATGTGGAAAATGCATAAATATACTTGCAAGTATAGAAAACTTCTGGAAGAACCTCATGTTGACCAGGAAGAACACAGGAATGGTTAAGGAGAGGTGAACTCAAACCAAGAGATGAAAGGTTAATATTGGTGGCCCAAGACAGTGGGCTATGTACACACTGGTTTACAAAGTCCATTGAACATGTGGGAGAAACAGACAAATGTAAGTTGTGTAAAACAGAATTGGAAACATTTGCATACCACAATACTGGTTATGGCGTACTAATGGCAGAAAGACTGTATACTGAAAGGCATAATAATGTGGCAAGACTGTTGCACTGTGGAGTGTGCAAACATTATGGTATTGAAGTGGCTGAAAAACATTGGAAACATGAGCCACAAAGCATAATAGAAAATGATGAAGTCTACATCACATGGGATCATCCATTACCAACAGTTCAAAAGATAGATGCTAGAAAACTGGATATAGTGATTCATGAAAAGAAGACAAAAGTAGCACTGATCATTGAAATTGCCACACTCAGTGACTACAGTGTCTTGCGTACAGAGAGACACAAAGTCATAAAATATCAGGATTTGCAGGCAGAAATGAGAGCAATGTGGTAGAAAGATACCCAGACAGTTCAATAGTAGTAGGAGCAATGGGCCTTATAAAAAAGAATCTACAATCATATTTAGATATGTTACCAATACAGGTAACTCTGTATTAACTGCAGAAGGAGTCTTTACTGGGCACATTGCGGGTGTTGCAAAGAGCACTTCTGGCTGACATCAAATATTGAAACAATACTAATTTCATGAACTTTAATCGTTCTTTGACTTAGGAATGGGGTCCATTCCCATCATGGTATTAGAAACCCAAAAGATTTGGAGAAATTAAAAATGAGAGAAACCATTATCTGAACTGTAACATTGACTAGTACAAAAACCTCACAAGTTAACTGTTAGTGTTAACCAGGCATAGATTCTGTGCTACTTCCATTGGAGCAGCTAGGATCAGTGTGCTCTGTGGAGTACATAGATGTCAAGCAAATAAAGCTGCTCCCCCTTCCCAAAGATAGGAGGTTTACTCCTGGCTATGATGCAACCTTGACTACAACAGCCTACAGGCCCTTGTACAATGTGTGTCATAGTATTGTTCTAACTTGCCTGCACATCAAAGTGCCTCTGATGTGCAGCCAGTGTGCAATCTGTTATTAGTCCCAAGCCAGATATGGGGGTGTATCATATACCATACATCAAGTGACCACATGTGATGATCCTTAATTCCATCACCCCTAGAGCTATTCAGGCCATTAAGGAAAGGTGTGGAAATGAGAAAGGAAAGGTTAAGTTCAATTAGGGTTTGTAGAAAAGTTATAAAAAGACAGTGATGTAAATGAGAAGACAGGCAGTAGAGCCTAATACACACAAACAGGAACAGAATCTGGTTCACTAAGTGTGTTAAGGTTGTGCTGCAACACAGAAATAGAAGACCTGTCTGTGGGCCTTACCTCTGTGTCCCCAATGTTGGAGAGGTTGCCAAACCTTTGAGTAAGTTACAAAATATTGAGTTCAGGAATTCCCTTTGGTCAGCTGGTCCTGGCCAGTCAACAACAAATCACCCTTTAGTGGACCAGGCATATAATCTGGCCAAATAATTTTCAGCCATTCCCTTCTGGATGATAAGCAATCCCCACCCCCACCACAAGAAGTACAACATTTTCTCCTGAGGTCACGTAACTTAGTGAATTAAGTAAATATGGAACCTCGGTTCCAAAGAAAGTATTATAAACATATCTATGAACTAGCCTTTTCAGTTCAGTGCAGAAGTTAAAACATGTGTATTCATTGCCAATTTCTTCAGCTGGAAAGCATCAACTTGTAAACAAAGATACTACATCATTGTATACATAAAATTCATAGGTAAATGCAACACAATCAGCCTGCAGACTATTACATGCCCAGCCAATAACCAGACAGTGACCAAAGGTAAGAATCAAATGCTGTAACTTAGGTTTGTGAGGTAAACACCTAAACCATCTTGCTAACCCCAATACAATAAAGTGAAATTCTGGTAAAATAACATCATCTACATGCAGTGTTTAATGCACTGAAAATAGCAAAAGAAAAAGCATTTTTTAATCTAATCTTGCATTCAAGTTCTAGGCTTCCACAGATGCCATATCCATCCACTATTACATACTGCCTTGATTTTGCTACACTCTTCTGTTTTGCCAGCTACTCAGGGAACACCAAGCGCCCTGTAGAGTCTTTAATTACATCTTTTAGTAGCCTTCATACTATTAAGCAGAGTCTGGCAAGCATGGCAGAGATCAGATATAACCACGTTCAAGCTCTGGGGTAACAGACCTCCCAACCATTCCGAATTACTCGGTTTTTACCGAGTTTTGGGGTCGAAATGAAGGGGTGCCACGATTCCCGAGTGGCACCCCTTCATTTCCGATTTTTCTTTGCATTTTTAAAATTTTCGCGCTGTCGGAGCTGACGTCATCATGTGCGCAATGACGTCAGCTCCGCCAGGCTACCAGCCAGTCGGAATTGAGCTCAAGGAGCTCATATCATCATTTCTGTCTGGCTGAAACGGCGGGTGTTATGTTATCTCTACTCTACATAGTTGTGAGAGACTGAACTACCCATGAACGGGGAAACAACCAACTATCTGGAAGTATACCAAAGCGTACCTGGACTGTCAGGACATTATCTTTAATTACGGTATGTGAAGTATGGTAGTTTCCGATGCTCGCTTTAGTGCTAATTCGTAAGGTACACACCGTTCTAATTAGACATCTCCGTAAAGAGAGTTCGCAGAATGAAGGTGCAGTTGAAGGTATTATTGCGCTTACTCCCGCTTAGTCATTCATTGCGTTTCACGCCAAATTAGAAAGCAGGATTTGAAATTCTTCAGATGCATTAATGTTTTCTAGTTTACCGGCAGCAAGGTTTAGTTTTGTTTTTCATGAGTACATATGAATCTTTATATACCTTAGTTTAGTGGTTCCCAGTAATGGTGTAAATATAACAAGCCTGAACATTTTAATTTTATCAATGAGTCTAGACAAAACTGCACCAAACTGAACAAAATAAAATTTGAGTACTCTGCACAGACCATAACAACTGAGACGTAAGGTGGTACTCTTTCATAAATGTAAAAAGCACAGCACTTTATTTTGAGATAATTGCTTTCTTGTATACACTACGTTTGATTATATTACCTACTTACTGCCTGTCATGCCCATTAGTAGTTTATTCGTAAATGCAATATGGCAGTTTTGTAGCGAAAACACTTTACTGTAGCTAAAACAATTATGTCAGTGGCTTGGAAATATTTTCTGGGTGCACTTTCTAGCGGGTAGGGAAACATCTTGTATTCCACTTTTGAGCAAGCTGATGTTATCTTTTTGAAGGTTTTCAGTATTAAGTTTAAAAGAATCATTTGTATCTTATAATGTGTACATATGTTCTCTTTCCGAGAGCCTTTTAGGGAAGAGCAATACCAAAATCACTAAGTATTGTGAAGATTGACATATTGAATAGATGCATGCCTCTTGCATTAACTGCTAACTGGTTGCATTTAGATAGAGTAAGAGAGTAATGCTCTGTTTGTTTAATAAATTCTATAAATCTGAGAATTCTGTTTGTAGCAGTCCGAATTAATGCAGTGTTCTATGCAGAGAGTAATGAAGTAATTGGGAAAGCATATCCCAGTCTAGGTAGGAGCATACTGACAGCAGTAGCCCTTCTGTTTTCTGAAGTAAATAAATTGGATATTTTGTAAGTTAGCTTAAGCTGAGACAGTGTTTTATTTTCCTATGATTATGGAAGTATAAACTTAGAGCTACCATTAGGCTTAGAGAGTTCTGAAATGTAGTAATGGGCAGTATAAGTACCACTCGGGTCTATTTTAGAGATGTCTTTAGCATCTCGATCCAGTTTTCAGCAGGTTGAACCTGAAAATGGTCAATATTGATCAGTGCTCTACTCCAGTAATCAAATATAGATAGATTATTCACATGCTGAAAAAGGTGGGCTACTATCATGTTAGTTTTTTATAGTATTTATGATTAGTTATTGGTTGTTATCCAGTTGCAGGGTCAGGTGAAACCATTTTGTAGTTCCTTATTCATTGAATTTGATGTATTGCCTGATTTTGTAATGATACTATTGTCAGCATACATAATGCAGTTAAGTTGTGGGAGGTCCCAAGAGAGGTCATTGATGAACAATGAAAACAACAGCAGTTCTAATACATCAATAAAATCTAGTAGCTAGTGGGGTTTGCAGATTCTTCAAGCCTATTTTTTAATAAGCAGTAAAATATGAAGAAGTCAAAAACATTAGTAAAATTGAAAAGCTGTAAAGTATCGTGTTTGCAGTACATTGATGAAGCTCTGTGGTTGTCAGTAGGGGAAAAAGGAGTTGCATAATATTATGTTATGGATATTAAGCATGGGCAATTTATTAGAAGAAGTCTAAACAAACTATTACTATCCAGACAAAGTGCATATAAATAGATACAAAGAATAAGGTGAGATAATATCAGGCTTGTGTATTCTGTGATAAAATGTGTCAACAAAATCTTTAGTCTTCATAACTTGGAAAAGAAAATACCTTTTTCATTTCAATTATGACACCTGTATTGTTTGTAGAATTACCTGTTACAAAGAAATAAGGGATTCATTTTTCTCAAAAGTATTAGTCTACGAAAGAAACATATGTGTCTTCCTGTATGAAGCAAAAATCAGCATTCATGTTGTTGTGTGTGTAAAAAAACTTCCTCTTGATGGGAATTTGCAGTGCCAAGTAGTTTATTTTCATTGTGAGACAGCATTGCTTTGTTTAATAGATGTCTGTTAGTGTCTGTGCATTGTGTTGTAAAATGCAAAAATAAAATCCAAATAATCATTGTAGAAGTAAAGCAGTACTTAGCACACATTAGTGTTTATGGTAAATGGGGTGAAATAGCCAGGTAATGGGACATTTGAATGGCCACATGAGGACACTGGTGCCATATTTTGATTGTCTGTTATTCAGTTTGTATTTGAAAGTTGGTATCCCACAATTCCATTGGAGTGGGTGGGGTTACATAAGTATGCATGCAAATTTTATGTTAATCAGTGTACAGATTTGTACCTATTTTTCATGGGCCTTGTCCAGATTTTTGATGTTTCCAGGTTGAGAGGTATGTGTGGTAACAACCTTTGGTAACAATCTGGCAGCCAGCCAGGGAGGCTCTTTTCTTGTTTTCTGTTTCATGGAAACAGGCACTGTTAAAGCATCACACATGCATATGTCTGCAGGACATCAACCAATACTTCCCTTCAAAATGGAGTTTGTTATATGAATTGAACCAATGTCCTCCCCATGTTACATTCTGCATGGAGTTTACTCCCTCGTCTTTGCTCTGATGAAGGATATAAGTGAGGCATTGAAATGCTTCCTCCCAGTCGACCTCATACCTTAAATGTATTCATACCCTAAGCTACTAACACTAAAGGTAGATTAGTTTCTTTTACATTAGTTTACCAAAGAAACAAGCAGACCTATTATTTATAATCAGTAAACTTTGCATTTTTTATAAAAAGAAAGCACTTAAAAGAAAGTGATGTATGTTGTAAATCATGACAGATGTCACCTTCTAAGTCAATCTGAAGAAAATAAGCCATCACTCAATACTCAATAAATTTCAGCAGTTACATCTTAAACATTGGCACAGAACAGTGTCAGTCCTTACAGAAATTTACAGTCCAGAATCTACACTTAAAGCACATTTATAATAAGTTGTCAGCTGATGTCTGAAAATAGAAATGTTAGTAGAAAGCACACTTCTCTTTTACTGTATACCTTAAACACACAGATTTAAAAAGTCTGTTTACATAATAGTTGTTGTTGTTGTTGTTGTCTTTCGGCTTTTCCCGGTTAGGGGTCGCCACAGCAGAATTCCGGTCCGCTAATGATTGGCAGTTGATTTTTACGTGCCGAGTTGCCAGCTCTGACGCACAACCTTGAACGAAGGTACGCCCATTCACGCATGTCTCCACGGAGAAGACGCTCTAGCTGAGAATCGAACCGGACAAGTGACAATTCAGTTAGTGGGAATGTATCTACAATAATTGACTTTAGAAGATGAATATTGCCTCGGTATCAAAACATAATCATGTATTTGAACTAATTTTTACTTTGTTTACAACATCTAAATGAATAGTACACACAATGGAATAATGTTGATGCCAGACTATAGAATATACATAATTAAATAAGTTTTTACATATTACTATTACTATCATTTTTGTTAAGTTATTAAATAAAGTAATTGTTCTTGCAAGTTTTCTTAGAGGTATAGCTTGTATTTTATTAAAGTACTGATACTGCTAAGAGAGCTAAAGCATCTATATACTTTGTATTTCCCTGTTGTCTCAGTTACTTGGAACCTGTTTCTTTTCTACCATGATTCTACTGAAAACAGTTGTGGTCAAAAGGTGGCACTTGAAGACAGATATTGACAAAAGATTCAACTTAGGTAGTCTGATGTAGTCTACAAATGTATTTTAGAAAAGTTTGTATTCATATTTTCACTTACATTGACCAGACATCCACTTTCGGGCCATACTTGTTCCGAGCCAGCAGTTCAGGGGCAGCATAGGCTGGGCTTCCACACTGTGTGCTGAAGGGGTCTGAGTAGCCCAAGATACCAGCACAGTTACTAAGGCCAAAGTCTGAAAAATTCAACCAAAGAATATGATTATGAAAAGCATGCAAAACAATACTCACTTTTCTTTGTGAGCAGTCATGCATTACCTACTGTAGATCTAAAACTGTTTCTGGATGCCATGCACATTCTTAATTCCTAGAAGTTGCTATATATTTGACTGCATTCAATATTTTCTAACCTAACAGAAGGTAACTCTGCCAAGGCAGCTGTTAAGTTACTGTCACCTTTAACCAGGCTGCTGCTGTTGTAATGTCATTTCAAGAAGAGCATCATGCTGCATTCCTTACTGTTTGCAGACTACTCGTGGCATTATGGTACCTCCTATTAAGAGATAAATTATGCTGCAAGCACCTCACCGATGCAAAGCTAGCTGTAAGAGTCAGTATCAACATGGCATGATGATCGCAACATGACTTACCACTGACTGATTCATTTGATAAATGGAAAGTGAACTGAATAAAGATAATTTCTAGCTATGATCTGGTCCAGGAAACAGTTACATGGCAGAGGTAAGTAAGAATAGAAAAGTATATACAACCTAGTGGACACAGGACAACAGTCAGACCCCACATAGAAGCCACCTAGCTAAGAACCAAACTGATGAATCAAGCCCTGTGAGGTAATGCCACTGGCCACTGCACCACTGTGCCACAAACAAAATTTACAGCAAGATATATTTACAGATCATAAAGTGTTGAAAATACAGCAAGAACATAAAACATCATTATTTTTTATCAAGCTATTATGCAATAAATATTTTAAGACTATGCTTTAACAATCCAGAGGTCTGCAGTCTACAGTTCTGGAGCTGCAAACAGTACATATGCTGTCATTTGTGACTCTGTGGCAAATGAAAATTATAACTAGGCTTACATGAAATAAATCAGTATTACTACAACTTTAATCTGAATTTGATTTGTTGATATCAGTAAGCTTTTTTTATTTTGCTGTTAAAATCAATTATTCATAAAGTTCTGTTATCCAGCATATTAACCAAGAAGCTACAACTAGCCCAGCTCTTAAAATAATTGGTTATTTAAGAATTTTTAAAAATGTTTCTTCTTATCCTTTTGATTTCTGAGTTTTGATAGGTCCCATTTATGATGCTTTGTAACCAGGTTCAGCTAGATGGTGACCAGATGGAACAGTTGAAAGTCTGGTTTCTGTTTGGGGTGGGGTGGGGGTGGGATATAAGGTGTAATAAAGAGTCCTGGTAAAAGTTGGCAGAACTGTCATCCATTATTCAACACTAAATAGTGGGAAGCAAGCACAAACAAGCTCCCTAAGTACATGGGAGGGTGGGCATACACCTGTTTGACTTTATTGCATTCATTTCTCTTGTGGTCATCAATGTAGTATCAAAAACAGTTATCATCTGCAGTTATGTGGTGCACAGGGATGGAGCTACAATTTTACTAATGGGAATATGCAAAAGATATTGGCTTGCCATTTTGACAGAGTGAGGCAATTCATTCTACTGCATAGCCAGCCTGCAGTGAATGTGCTGAAGATGGATGCTTTGACCTGCCAAAGCAAAGCACAACACTGTAGATGGACTCAGAAAGTGTGTGTGTGTGTGTGTGTGTGTGTGTGTGTGTGTGTGTGTGTGTGTGTGTGTGTGTGTGTGTGTGTGTGTGCGTGTCTGTGCGTGTGTGTGTGTGTGTGTGTGTGTGTGTGTGTGTGTGTGTGTGTGCTTTTTAGTGGTATGCATATAAACATGAATACATGATTGGCCCACTAGACCCTGCCCTACTAGTGGATCTGAAGTGAAATTAGAAGCAAAGAAAAAAAACCTTCCAACTCCCAGTGGATGATGGCTGCAATCTCCAGCTGTTGCCTTTCTCTCCCAGTACTCTTGGATGTTGAGGGAAAGGAGGAAAGAAGGAGGATTTAAGGGCTTGATGGCTGTGGGATGACACATGAGAAAAAAAGACAAAAAATGTCCTTATTAAATGATGGGCACTGCCTACTTCTGGCCCTCTCCCTGGGCAAGCAGCCATTTTCTGATGACATAGGAGGTTTTGCCACTGGAAAGGGTGGCACATTTATGCTGGGGTACTACCATGCATAAGTGGTAAAAGAATGAACCACTTGTGGGGCACGGAGCTCAATAATGGAGGTTGTTCTCTCAGAAAAAAAATCTAAACTTTCTGACACATGAAATTGTACTTGGCAAAAGAAAATCAATATCCAATGAGAACAAAAACAGCAAGCTTCAAACCACTGATACGCTGTTTGCAATATGTATACAGTGGATATAAAAAGTGTACACAACCCTGTTAAAATGCCAGGACTTTGTGATATAAAAAAATGAGACCACAATAAATCATTTCAACACTTTTCTTACCTTTAATGTGACCTATAACCTGTACAGTTCAATTGAAAAACAAACAAACAAATCTGTTAGGGGAAAAAATATAAAAAATAAAAAACGTACAATAAACTAGTTGCATAAGTGTGCACACCCTTAAACTAATACTTTGTTGAAGCACCTTTTGCTTTAATTATATCATTCAGTCTTCTTGGGTACACATGTGCCATCAATTAAAGAGACTCTGATTAACCCCAAATAAAGTTCAGCTGTCCTATTAGGACTTTCCTGACATTTACACCCCTCTTAAATTGCACTGCAGTGTCATACAAATAAAGCATAATGTCTTTTCTGACATTGAAAACCATCTAACATTTAAGAAGGAAGTGTTAATGGCAACTCTTTGAGAAAAAAGCTTGCAAGGTCATATTAGTGACTGTATGATGTAGCTAGTATAATATTATCAAAATATGGTTGGAATATTAAGAGTGTCACTGACCAGCATTCTGAATGGACTTTACAAAATAAGAACACAGAATGGTTAGTAAGCACTAAAAAGCTCTACATTAATGTAGAGTGTGAGCACAATAGAGATGAGTGTTAAAATACAACACAAAATAAATGAGTTAAACAGAAAAAAATAAATACAATGCCATTATTTTGTTTCTTTTTAAGCAAGAAGTTTAATAATACCACATTAAATATGGACAATTTTATTGCATTTGCAAGTAGCAGAGTGAAAGGATTAAGTACAGTTACTGGCTGCATTTACATCAGCTTTGTATCTTTAAACATAAAATGGATGAACATATGCCTGTCAGTCAGTATCACCTTAGGTTTTTAACCACCCCAACCTACGCTGATCGAGTAGAGCGATAATGCCCTGACTTTAGCTCAGGTGGAACAGATTTGATTAGTGATTCAGGAGCCTGACAATACAGAGAAGGAAGACAAGTCTGCCTATCCTGGATGGGAGGGAGCATGTTGAGCTCTCATGAAGGATAGAGCTCAGAAGAAATGCCAGAGCTGGTGGGATGGAAGAGAGCAAAGTAGTTATTGCTGCTCAAGGGTCCTAGAGTGGAGCATGTGCACAGGCCACTACTCACTGGCCGCCCAGCATGACATATATGTATTTCAACACAATGCAGAGAGATGTAGGACTATGAAAAATCCCCCCCCCCCCCAATGACAGAACTATTCCAGATAACATGACCCTAAGAAAACAAAAACAGAGAAGTCAGTGTCCTTGAAGAAAGAATGGGCCAAATGAAAGGTAGGAGGGGAGCTTGAATATCAGAGAGGTGCAAGGCTAAATAAAAGTTTTTAACCACCCTCAGAGAAACAGCTAAGCAAAATATTAAGGAATGACAAGTAAAAAAAAAAAAGGTTTGCTCTTGCATTGGGGTACCAGCAGTTTGCAAAATGTTTCAAATTCCAGCTCCTGTCATAAATTGGTATCATAAGATGCGCATATGCACACAGATACACAAAGTCTGAAAAATTCAAACAATCCAGTTAGACTGAGGCTCTCTGTTATGGGGCATTCACTGTTTTTGTCCTAAAGTTGTGTGTTTACAAATGCAGAAATGAACAGGAGAAGTGAACTTACAGTTTAATTCTAAATGATCAAAGACTGACAGCTTGTAGATTTGATTTCTTTATGTCTGTGCTATATGCATTTTCTTAAAGTTAAGCACTAAGTGCTGGTGAATACACACACACACACAAATGCATAATCAAATACTGAATGTTTCAAAGAGTGAACAAAAAAGAGCAATAATTTTAAGGTGAATGTAAAATGATCAAACAAAAAAACAAAACAAAAAAAAACACAGAATATTTTTTTCCAGGAGGCAAGCCTGTCTGTACCTCCTACACCCCCTACAAATTCTATACACCTACTCCGAGATCACAGAACAGCAGGTTTAGGAACCACAATAAGATGCAGTCTTGCACAGAAACAAGTTGGTAGGCTGAAAAATAAGTGAAAAAGAATGTTTGCTCTTCTGAGAATTCGCTCTTATCAATAACTTCCTTTGAATGAGAAGATAAAGTGAAACTCCATCTGCCTGAGCTGGCAGTAGCTCAGGTGGATGTCAAATATTTCATGGCACTTATCAGAAAAACCTAGGGGAAGTTCCTCAGTGCCCTGGTCAAATTTCCTCAAGTAGGGTGCATACCATCTTAGGTCTCCTCTGAAATGAGGCTACAAGCCTAGTTGGACTAACCTGTTCAACAAAGGAAAATAAATACTGTAAATAAATAAAAATATACATACCTTTGGTCAAAATCATACAAAGGATATGTTTTTTATCTCACACTTTGACAATATGTAATCAGAATGAAGTCACTAACAAGGAACTAAACAGAGTACACTTTAAACTAAATGTTTAGTTTCTGTTCAGATAGTTTTATAAAATGTTTAAATCATTTCACTTGACAGCTGTGCATTACAATATCTAAGCTATTGCAAAACTGTAGATGTTAAGCATTTGAGCAGCCTTTGATTGCCTGCTGAAATGAGAGAACTGGTGGTGTACAGCATTTAAGGAGTACTTTACATCAAAATACAAAAGATGAATGTAAATACTATAAAACTCATTTGATTTTCAAAGTGTAATTAAAACTTTCTATAGTAAGTGGTATTTGGTAATGCATGATCCCTCACAGACAGTAAGACTCTCTACCTAGTGCTACATAGGAAAGCCAGTATAAAGCGGTAAAGGCAGTCAGAAGAGTATAAGCATACTCTGCCAGATATACAATTCTGACAGCTGTAAATGTTTCGTATGTACACGTACTGCCATCAAACATTCATTTACCTACATCATGACATTATCTGTATCTGCATGATTAGTCTATACAAATTATGCCTCTGTCTTTATAATAAGAGTGTTTAAATGTTTTAATGTTGGTATACTCCAGAAAAACATATGTAACTGGATTGCCTTCCTGCACCCTTCTCCGAGATAGGTTTGTTTGTATGCAGACTTGCAATTGCAACCTTCTTCAACCCCTTGTCAGTTACAAGACTTCTACTAAAAATGTCCTATTTCAGTGTGGGAAAGATTTCAATAACTTATATGTTTAATGCAGAGTTTGTACTATCAAACTGAAAATTATAATTGATGTTGGCAAGTCATTAAATAACCACATGCTTGTTTCCTGCTGTATAGTTTTAATACCTTGTTGGCAAACTCCCCTTTCTTAATTACTGGATATATATATATATATATATGGCAGACACTTGTTTCCCCTTTACAGCTTAATTTTACTGCAATGTTACTAGTCTGTAAAATATATGACTGCAATGTATACATCTTTTGCCTCAGTCACTTCAGTTTTCTACAAAATAGCTGCACAGAGAAAGGGGAAGTTGCAGCAAACAGCATTACTGGATTCACCAAACAGAAATTCCTAACTAGAAAACCCTGGGTTCAGATGCAGTACGTAACTTCTGGATAAAGGGATTAGCAACTTTAAATAAAGATTTAGTCCTGAGTAAAAGCCATTTATTTGCACATGATGAACAGAGATCAGCTTAATTAACAACAGGAAAAACAATACTCTCCTTAAGAGTGAACCTGCAAGCCATCCTAATATCTATAGACAACTTGCCTTCTGACATACCTCTCCAACAGTCCAAATCTTTGCAGACCATCTAGATTTTTCCTCATATTTGTGATTTTCTGTTTTTTTTTTGTGGCAAATTAGTGAGGTCCAAATTCAATATATAATGACAGGCACTTCATTTTCAGACTTCACATCCTTCAGAAAATGTATGGTAACAAGATCTTTCATTGTAGCAACTTCCTAAGCTTACAAGAGCAATATTTAAAATTTGCTCCTGTTTTTCAGGCTTTGTTCCACCATTATTTTTGGTTTTGTCCAGACTTTTTATGCTAAGAGATTGAGAGGCATACTTTCTGATAATAAATAAATTGTGTATTTCAATTGATGTACAGAGTTTACACCCACCTAGAAAAACTATCAATAATGGCAATACAAAAAAGGGTAATAAAAGATAGTCCTACGGAAAAAAGTATCATTTATTGTTAAATAAAGCTATAATAGAGAGCTATAAATGGGAAAAAATGTAAGTATGCCAGGGATAGATTATAAAAAGCATTTGACAACATCAAACATTCATGGGTAATGGAATGCTTGCAGATGTATAAGATGCACCCTAGACTGAATAATTACATTGCAGTGACTGTGAAACAGTGGCAAACCACTTTGCAGTTGGGACATGACAAACAGCAAATTATTATCCCAAGGATAACAATTCAAAAAGGCATATTCCAGGGTGATTTTTTTTCTCAAAACTGCTACTTTATCTTGTCCTCAACCCGTTAAGCTGTTTACTAGGCTATGGTTACAGCTTTACTTCAGGATATCAACTTTGTTTAAAGAAATATCATCTACGTTTTGCGGGTGATTTAAAACTGTATAGTTCATCAGATGAGGATCTGAAAGCACAGCTACAAATGGTTGAAATTTTATCTTACAATAAAAGAATGACATTTAGTATGGATAAATGTGCAACAGCAACATTTATAAAATTAAAGCTCCAGCACCAAAAAAAATCTACCCTGGACACATATGCCACATCAAGAAAATTGGGCAGGAGGGAATGTAAAAGTATCTGGGAATAGACTGAGGGTTAACAATAAAACATGAGCAAATGAGAACAATGCTTAGTAAGAAATATTTCAGCAGTCTAAATTTGTTACTGAAAGTTGCGTTGACATCTAGGAATAAAGTCCAAGCTATAAATCACTTTGTTCTGACATATAGCTTTAATGTGATTGACTTATCCCAAGGAGCACTGAAACAGTAGGACAAGATGCGGGTCCCTACTCTGGGACAGCAATCTAGGAAACTCAGTTCTCACCACTGACTCCAGTGAGTGATGGCCACTAAGAGCAAAGATGGATTCAGACCGTATTTTGAGATGCAGGTCCCTGCACCAAGCACAATTTCCCTTAAGAGCACACAGGAAACAGACTTCAGACCTGGGGCTGGACTCTCTCTTCAGACTACATAAAACTCCACACTGGCTACTTTGGAGCTCTGTGTCCCTGCTCTCAGTAGCTGACACACACACTTGGATATCGGAGTTTCACACACACACATACACACCTGGGAAAAGCTGGTACAGATTTACTAGCTGTGCCCCTTTCTGTCTAGATTCTGGAATAATCATGCTGCCACCAGTCAACTACCCTAAGGCTCTTACAAAGGGTACCCAATTATACCGTGTAAAATTAATACTAATACAAATGGGTACGGTCTGACCAAAGCAGCAAGGCTTTCAGGGGCGGTCATAGTCTCACTAAAGCAAGCACAAGTACTCTCAAGATATTAAAAGTATTCTCTAAAGTACCAGCCACAATGAAAGGTATTAAAATATTTAATGATAAATAATAAAACAGAAAACAGGAGAATATTGAATAAAATAAACAACAGCTACAAAGATAAAAATAATATAGTTGGATAGTTTCTCACAGATGCAGAAAAAAAACAGCCGTGGTGGTGCAGCGGTAGCATTGTCGCCTCACAGCAAGAGGTTCTCCCATTCGATTCTCGGCTAGAGCACCTTCTGTGTGGAGTCTGCATTTCCTCCCCGCGGCTGAGTGGCTGGCATTCGAAAGACATGCGTGAATGGGCGTGCCTTCGTTGAAGGTTGGGCATTGAGCTGGCACCTCGGCACCGTAAAAATCAACTGCCAATCATTAGCAGACCGGAGTTTCGCTGTGGCAACCCCTAACTGGGAAAAAGCCGAAAGAAGAAGAAGAAGAAGCCCCTGACTAACTAAAGAATTACCGTTTCCTAACAACTTATTAACACAAGGCAAGTTGAGGTGTGTTGAGTGTCTTACCACAGCAAAAGCAGATGATGTCTTGTTGTCTGTGTGGATGTGTGAGATATATATCCTGTCAGAAGTCTTTCCTATCAGATTCTAAAGTGCTGCTGTAAGGGTTCCAAAGAAACCAGATGCTGGTTAGAGGATGACATAACCTCTGGTCACCTGAGTCTGGTACAATACACACACAGAGCTTTGCTAAGATCTGTGGTAGCATCTGAAAGCTATAATACAATTTCAAACTTTCCATCCTTCCAGGGTTCTCTGATAAGCGTATACATTTGATCAGTTACAACAATACAACGTAATATACATGCATATATTATTTCTGACCAGCAGGACCTACTGTTGATGCATTTTTAATACAAGTAACTTTACAAATATATTTTTAATTCAAACATCTGTACAAATCAGTGTGATAGTCAACATAAAATTCTTTACAAACTCCAGCTAGCTATGCTGGCATATGTACACATGTACTGCCCTACTCTCCCTGGCACAGATGGCACTACCTCATTACATCACACAAGAAAACAAGGAAAATGTTTTATGCTTATCAAATGATGTCTAAAACAATTTTTTATCAAAAATATGCATACATCTAGTCTGAAAGAGGTATGGGCCTCCTCAAAATTGTCTACATGTACAGGACTGCATACATATTTACTGACCTCATCAGATCTAAACACAGTACATCTTCTAAAGCACGAAGAGAAAAAGTCTAAAATGACATCTTTGCTTAGGTTAGCAAAAGAATTTTTGAAAATGAAAATCAAACCAGAAGCCAAAAAGAATCAGGCAGCAACTAAAAGAGCCAAAGGAAAAAAAAGGAGAGAGAAGAGGCATATAAAGAAAAGGACCAGGAGAAAAGGAAACAAAATCAGAAAGTCCACAGACATACTGGCATGTATGGAAAGAACAACCACATGTTGACCAAGATTTATTACCGTAATATTAAGGACAGGAATTTAAACCAAAAGATGAAAGGTTAACAACGGCAGTGCAAGATGGTGAAGTACGTACACATTGGTTTACAAAGTCTTTTGAAAAAGAGGGAAAAACAGGCAAATGCAGTTGCTGTAAAACAGAAATGGAAAGGGTTACACATCTTATTGTTAGTTATGATACACTCATAGCTGCTGGCCAATATGCTGAAACCAAAACTGTTGCACTGAGTATTACACAATCACTACAATACAGAAATAAGCCAAGAAGCATTGGAAACATGAATCACAAAGTACTGTCAGCAATGATGAAGTTCAGATCAAATGGGATCACCCAACAAAGAAAACGGATGCAACAAAACCATAGAAAAAAGTCAAAAGTAGCATTAATTATTGAAATAGCTACAACCAGTAAATTTACAGTGTCTTATGTCTTGAGAGTCACAAAGTTATAAAGTACCAGGATTTGCAAGCAGAAATAAAAGCAGTGTGGATGAAAAATACTCAAGACAGTTCCAATAGTAGAAGGTGCAACAGGGCTAAAAAAATTAACAAGCATACTTAAATATGTTACCAATACGGGTAATCCCTTATGAGCTAATGAAGAAAACAATTCTGAGCACATTGCGGGTGCTGAGAACACTCATCAAATATCAAAGACTGAAGCAATACCAAGTTCATGAACTTTCATTGTACCCTGACTCAGGAACAGGGTTCATTCCTGTCATTGTATTAGAAACCCAAAATATTTGGAAAAATTAAAGTTTTTTTGTTTAAAGTTTGCATTTCATAGACATTACTCATTTGTTTATTTGCTTATTCATTTAATTATCTATCTGTCCCTGTATCCATGTAGCTATCTATTATCTATAAAGATAGCTAACTAGCTATCAATCTGTGTTTATTTTTATTTGTTTGTTTGCTGCAATTATATAGAGAGTGGTCGCGTCATATCATCTGGAAAATTACAATTATAAGTCTTTCAGGGTCATTAGAAACGAAATGATTATAATTCATGTAAAACAATATTATGATCTGAACTTTCTAATTTAACAGTCTACACAGTCACTTTACCTTTCACTATGTTCTTCCCACTTACCCAGTCACCATAGATTAACTCTGACAGGGGCTTTTTCTTTAAGCCTACTAAGTATGACCTGCTATTATTCTCAAATGAATATAAATACTTTGGATGTAGTATTATAATATTTTAAGCAATGTTTCGTCCTCTGTAAAAGCATATTTAACCTGGTCTTCATAGCATATCGCTATATCATTTCTGTATGCCAAAAAGCTGTTATATATTGTATACTTCTAAAAACTTACACCATTCATTTGCGTTTTTCAATAAATAGATTTAACAATTTAAAAGAACATATAAAAATTAAGTTTACTAATTTATCTTTATGGATTCCTTTTCTTATTCCCAATCTCCTATTATGCCTGGCATTGCATATCTGTACCTGAGCTTTATACAATATTTCTACACATGTAGCTTTACATATTGCAGGATGAAATTATATATATAAAGAAAAACTTGCTACAAAGTGATAATAAAAATACAGCCTATTTATCTTGTTCTGTCCAACCAGGAAAAATCACAGCAACCCCATTTGTGACTTATGCGCCTTGACAGTATTCTAAAGCTCAAAGTTTCAAAACTTTGAACTTCTTGAGACCAGAAGATCAAAGTTTTGAAACATGAAAACAAAATAAAAAAAAACCATAAAAACAAAAGAAGTTTTTTTTACATTTTTGCCCCCCTGCACTCCCCATATGCCCTTCTAAATAAATATACCAATTCTGAGATCGCACTACAGTGAGGAAAATGGGCACTCCATCCATTACACAGGCATTATGTACAGTACGTTCTTTCCTGTTGTATGTCTTACTCATGAAACTGCCCTGTAAGTTACTTAAAGACAGACTACATGATATTAGATACCTGAGTTACTTCATGCCTGTCTTTCACATATCCCTTATTAATTTACACAGCATGCATGCATGTATATGGGAGGATCCCCTTCAGAAGCTCGAAGTTTCAAAACTTTGATTTTATGGTCTTGGCCATTTGAAATTTAAAGTTTTGAAACCTCGAGCTTCTGAAGGGGATCCTCCCTTATACATGCATGCAAGCTGTATAAATTAATAAGGGATATGTGAAGGACAGGCGTGAAGTAACTCAGGTATCTAATATCATGTAGTCTGTCCTTAAGTACTCATGAGTATGACATAAAACAGGAAAGAACCTATTGTACATAATATCTGTGTATTAGATGGAGTGACTGGAGTGTCCAGTCAGGATCCACAACTGAGGAACTTAAGCACCTTTCTGAAGTCAGTATTATGTTTAATAAGCTTTTATTACACACCTCTCATCACTATTAAACTTTAGTCTTGCTGTAGAGCATTACCAGTGGTCAGCAACCTCCACAGAAGACAAGTGGGATGCTGTTGAACATTTCATTCAGATCGTTTTAGGCTAAAAAAAGTTTCAGTGAAGGGTTTTACAGCTTCCCACCACTGTTCTGTGGTGACCACTCTCTTTCCAGCAGTGCTAAGGGTGTTACAACTTTCAAAACTATAAAATGCTTAGTGCTAATACAATTTTTCTCTGCCTTTTGTACATGGGTATAGGTAAATCTCCATACAGTACAAAAAATTATAATTGGGTCTCTCCAGTCATAACCCAAGTTATTATGTGTTCTCAACACGGATGTCTAGATTCACCTGTCTAGCTTCACTTGAGATGAGTTTGTGGACATCCATGTCTCAAACACATAAGAAGCTGGTTATGATCAGGGACTCAGTCATAATCTTCTATGTTATGTCACAACTGCGTAACACATATTCCCTTTATAAATACTTTCATGAACCTTTTTGTGTAACTTATTTTAACAGGGCGGCACAGAAGTGCAACGTTAGCATTGCCATTTTGAAGCATTGGTTCACTGTTTTTTACTGGGGTTGCCAACTGTGTGGAATCCACACATCTTCTGTGTCTGTATGGGTTCTTGCTGGATGCCCTAATTTTCTCCCATATCCCAAGGCTGTGCTACAGGAAAACTGAAAGTCTTCCAAACTACCCAGATATATGCAAGCAGTGTATAAATTTGTGTATGTGGGTGCATCCAGTAATGATCTGACGTCTCATCCAAGAGAACTTTCATTTCCTCACATGCACTTAATACCAGCATTGGATTATGTTCCTCCATGACTCTGACATTAATCAGAAAATGAATGAATTCATTATTTTCAACACTCTATGGGTTGGTGGAAACCGTGTGGAAGACTACCAGGAAAAAGAACCACATAATTAATTACCATGTAGAAAGGTGATGTGTAATTATTTTATGCTACTTCTTTTTCACTTACTGCTGCAGTGAATATAATCACAACATATTTGCTACCATTGCCAATGAACACCTTTCCAGTGATGCACCTCATTGGAAGTGTCTATAAACTAGACAGACACAGCAGATCGACCCCCTAGAATATAGTCTAATGAGATTATGCTTTACAGTGACAATATTAAACAGCTTGTTCTCATATTGGAATAAAAAAAACATTACAGCAAAATATCACTTCCTTGGTTGAATTTATCCTTTAAGATGACTTTACATTTGGGCAGTTTATGGGTTCCATAGAGGGGAATTAAACGGCAGAAGAATTACCCAAGGAAGCCATGAGACAGCAGAAAAGAGAAAGAATAAATTTAGGTGAAAGATCAGCCAATGTATTATTTCTGAAGTCAGAAATATAATTTTTTTTTATTTTCTCTTTCTCCTTTCTTATTTGATTTATACATAGAAACATTTACAAAGAGAAAAAGGACTTGCAAATTCAAAATTATAATTGGTATGGTGCTCAAGAAAAAAAATAGCCTTATTTGCAGATGGTATTATTTTGTGTTTGGTTCAAGTATTTTTTTTTCAGGATATGAAATTAATGATGACCTATACCCTATAGTGCTAAACTGAGTGCCCACACACAGATTGGTTCAGCAATGCATGATAAGATGAATTATTTAGGTGCGTGTTTTAAAAAGGCTTGCATTATGGAAACTAAGGATGCATAGGAGAGCACTAAACAAAAGATCATACAAAAACTGAGGAACTGGAAGTTCTTGACTATGGATATGAATAGCAAGGTGCAAACAATGGATCCCTTTAAAACTATACACAGGTCAAGAATATTTTTATCAACCAAAGGAGAAACTGTGGAACATAGTTAAGAAAGAATTGAAGGAATTTATCTGAGACGGAAAAGTGGGATAAGATGTTTAACCCCATAGAACAAAGTGGTTTGGGATTACTAGATTGGAAGTGATATTTTCAAGCTATTCTTTTAAGGCTGATATACATAACACAAGTAGAAGACTACAAACCAAAGCAGAAAGAAACAATCTTGAAATGTGGAGGAAAGAGTAGGATTTTGCTTGCACGTTCTTAAGAAGAACAATAACAACCATACAGAATGTTATATTTATAAAGTAGCAGTACTCATTTTGAGAACTAAGCCAAAACAGGAATGAAAAAAAGAGATGTTACAAATAGGGATAACTGTAAGTATAAATAAGTAAGAAGGAGCTGGAATTTATTAGAGAAAATTAGAAAGGAACCAAGATATTGGGAGCAAATAGCAAGGGGGGAGTCATACGAGTGGGATGAGGTGAAGAAGAAGTTTGGATTTTAGGTTAGAGACTGCCTTCCCTACCAGGGACTGATAAAAGAGAACAAGCAAAGGGGAAGGAACAGCAAATTATTCTAACTAAGGAAAATGTTCTTTTGAGCTGGGATACAGAAACTGAATTGATTAGACATAGTAAGGTTATACTAAGTTTAATGCTGCTGGCTGCCAAAAAGCAATTACTAAGAATGAAAATTAAATCTAAACCAACCTAAACTAAATTACTGAATGTTGTAAAATAAAGGAATTGGGGTTCGGATGTTTAGAAAAGGAGTAAACTATAGTAAACTATACAGAAAACATGGAATTTGTGGGAACAATACATGCAGAATAATGCTCAGCAGGAAGAGGAATACAATTTCAGAGAAAGCAGGACTTGTGCAATCTAGGTGATGTTGGATTGACAGATAATTGCTAAGAAATAAACCATACAAGTATAATGCATGAAAACAAAAAATGTTGGTAACAATTTTCTTGTTTATAACTGTATGTGTAACAATGCCATTATGGAATGTGTGAAGTTAATAAAGATGTTAATAAAGAACTAGGACAACTTTCTGGAAGCTGTTATACATCAAATTTAACAGTGGAAGAAATATTGGAGTTAAATGATTATCCCTGGAAAAATGTGAAACTAAGAGAGATATGGTCTGCAAAGATAGTGTCAAATATTGTGTATGCAGCTTTCAAAGGAACATACCTCACATAGCAATAAAAAATCCAATACAAAATAATCCAGAAAATTCATTATACTCCAGGAAAAAAAGTTTGCAGGGTGGCTTCAACAAATTCAAATGTTTGTTGCCATTGTGACAGGATACACACAGATCTAATGCACTACTGGTGAAACTAGAACTGATTAAAAAGTGGTGCACAAAGATGAGGGTGCTGAACAACAGTTTGGTGAGGCTCTTTATCCTAATAAATATAAACCGCTGTCTGTTGGATTGTCTAGACAGTATGGCCTTGGAAATGAATATAAAAATATGGAAAGTCAGAGTGGCAGCAATGACAGTTTAAAGACTGATACTGATGCACTGGATGATAAAACCAATATCTGAATTTTCAAAGGAGACATGGTAGAATTTTTTTTGTTGTATAATTCTGTCAACATACAGTATGTACTCATAACAACACAGAAATATTCAAGATATATTTGCTAGTGGAAACAATGAGCCATCTGGTTTCATTGTCCTAATCTGTTATCCTTCTGTTGTAATTCTTATGTATCTAATACCCTTTTCCCTTTATCAACTTTTTTGTATGTTTTCTTTTCTCATTTTTCTAAAGACATAATAAATAAAGTAGACTCATTTTGTAATTAATTAATAAAAATAAGCAACTGTAATTATTCAGTATTTCTTTTTCTACTCGATAGGGTATTTTTACTATGTTTAGGGTATAACTGTATAATAGTTTGTGACAGACTACTTGTTTGTGTAGCATAGGTTGTAGGTTACTGTGACACAGGAGTGTTGTGACAAGATATATACATCTGTCCATGGTTATGAGTCATATCCCATTCCTATAATAACCCCGAAAACAGTCTCCATCACCCACAGAATTTACTAACCTCCAGCTGTTCCATGTTGGAATTTACATATACCCATGTAGTTGTCTAATTTTTTTTTAAAGTTGAGGGTTGATAATATTTTAAGGGGAGTGGAACTTTATTGCAAAGGTGAGGGAAATTGGTCATGAACTTCTGCTGCTGTTATTAATGGATATTTTGAGGTTAAACATATTTGTACATGCATTAGCTCTCCCATATTTTCATTAATTATACAAAGTTTCAAATAGAAGGGGATCTTTTATGGCATAGGTCCCACTCAGAAGATTATACAAGACCAACAATGGTCCAATTCATTTAAGCTACCTAAATAATGTTGGATTCCAGATTCATTAATAATTTTCATAACAGCATTGTATAGCTTGACAAGCTAAACCATATTTGTCAGAGATATACAGACAGTGTACTTGCTCTCAATGGTGGCATGAATAAGTAAGGTGTAGAAGGGAACACTGATATCCTTAAAGTGACTGGAAATTCCTCTAAGTACCATATGAGCAACACCAAGTATTTCTTAGTACTGGGGCAACTTATTGAGAAAGGATATTTTTCCCTTCAATAACTGTAACTATACCCTTAATGAGAATGCCTAGCTTAAGTGCCCTATAATAAAATAGGTGACAAGAACTGTTTTCTTTCTTAAAGTGGCTATGCTGCATTTGCCTGTATTATGCCATCCCACAATGTCAAAAGTATCTGTATTACTCAAGTAAGGAATGTGCACCAAAGCCCCCTTTTGATGAAGCTATGACTTCTCTACAGAAGTTGATCAGATTTAAAAATTATGCTCTACAATTCACAAAACCATACTCATTTACATCACGGGGTAGTATATTTCTTATGTCCATTTAAATCAGTTCCATCAGTATCTTTTCCATAACCTAAAAGTATGAATGATGTGCTAATAGTTCCCTGGATCAGCTAGAAATTCATATTTTTGGATAGGAACCAGTGTGACTTGTTGCCATGTGCTGCGGACAAAGCCTGTACAGAGACATTTGTTAAATAAGACGCGTAGGGGTACTACCAAGGTTTTGTTTAATAATGATGAAAAACAGCTAGTGATGCTGTGCTTATCCTTGCAGCTGTAGTTTTTGATCATAAACAAGGCTACCTTCATGAGATCCCATGTTATTCTCAGTGAGTTGCCATGGGGAGCAGTACTAAAGTAGCCATATCATATTGAAGTCAGTGCTATATTTGCTTATAAAGATTTTGGATTTGTCTTACATTCAGAATATACTATACCATTCATTCAAGACACCACAGTCTTAGATATCACCTGTAATTTTTTTATTTTTTTTTTTTTTGCTGAATTGGGCCTGGTTAATTGGCCTGCTTTTATCTGTAACAAAAAATGGAATTTTATGTATTTGAGAACTGCCATACTTTGCTGCTACAATACAAATTTTGAGAATAACGTTTTTGCTGTTTTAAGTCAAAGTAAACTTTATTGACATTCAGATCAACAAATGCAATGTATCACTGGATGAAATTCCATTACTTCAGGCTCATGTGCATTGAAAACAGTTTTCATAAGAGGGTGCCGGAATCATATAACCAAAGAAATAGTAGACAGTACAGATATAAATGCATACATAGATAACTTATCCACTACAATTTTTAAGATAGAATAGCACCACAGCATAATTCACAGTTCCCGTACTTGTGCAAGTAATAATTTAGTTCAGATTGCATAACTTAGATAAATATAACAATTTAATTCTATGACAGTAAAGACAGTCATATTGCACTTATGATGTTCTCACGAACTGAGGGAGTGTTGACAATGTTAAGGTTAGTTGTTCAACAGTCTGATCACTTGTGGAAAGAAACCGTTCCTGAATCTTGATGTTCTACATCTGATGTTTCTGTATCATTTCCCTGAAGAAAGGAGGTGGAACAGTCCATGTGTGGGATGACACTTGTCCCTTATCAGCTTCACGACCCTGCCATTGCATCTGCAAGAGTAAAAGTCCTGTAAGGACTGGAGGTTTGATCCTGTAATTTTCCTGGCCTGTTTTACAACCTTTTTTAATGCCTTGCAGTCTGTATATGAGCAGTTTACATACCTGACTGTAATGTTGTTAGTCAGTATGCTTTTGATCATAGCCCTGTAGAAGGTCATGAGGATGTGGGAGGAGAGGTTTGCTCTGCGTAGTCTCCAGAGGAAATGGAGACATTGTTGGGCTCTCTTTATAAGGCTGGAGGTGTTTTTTTTGCCCAGTTTAGATCATCTGAGATGTGCACCCCTAGGAATTTGGTGCTATTTACCCTTTCCACTGCCATACCACTGATGGTGATGGGTGTGTGGAACCCTTGCTTCTTCCTAAAATCAATGATGATTTCTTTTGTTTTGTCAAGATTTAGAGCTAGATTGTTGTCGGTGCACCATCTGGTTGGTTCACTTCTTCTCTGTATGCCCCCTAGTCATTACTGATGAGGCCGATCACAGTGGTATCATCAGCAAACTTGATGATGTGATCTGTCTGATGTTATACAGAGCAGTCATGGGTCAGTACTGTGAAGAGAAGTGCACTTAGCATGCAACCTTGTGGGACCCCCTGTGTTCAAAGTTTATATAGTTCATTTATATTTCAGTTCCACTACTGGCGATTGTTTCTGAATCTCACACCATATTCAAATTTTCTGGGAACATAGTTGGCAATGCATTTAACTCGGATGCTATAAAACTGCTCAAATATATCTTTTGCTTTCATGTTGGGATTATGCAGTGTATGCTCACTGCTGTCATGTTGGGATAATGCATTGTATGATCATTGTTGTAATGTTGGGATTATGCAGTACAAGATCATTGCTGTCATGTTGGGATTATGTAATGTATGATCACTGTGCATTATGCAGTGCATGCTGACAATGGTAGGTAAACATCTTTACAGAGTCTGTAAAAGTAGGGATAGCAAACCTAAGACTGACCTGGGATTTGATGGATAGTATTACTCTGTCATGGTATGATTTTATAAGACAGGGATATTTTATTTATTTGACATTTGTTTACCCAGGTGGTCTGACTGGGTCTACAGAACCCCTTTTCAATAGAGGCCCGGGGAGAAAAGCTCCACATACAGAACAATACAAATACAGTATAATTCAATACAATAAAGATTACATTAGAAATACTACACAAAAATAAGTTGAAAAAACAAACTGCTACAAGATGTTGTAATATATTACTACACAGCTAGACAATTCGATACAAATAAAACATTACAGACGATAATAGTCACTTTCATCATACATGACATAGATAGTGTAAAATAAATAAAAATATAACAATCAGTACTGTGTAAATTGGGGGCATGTTAAAAAATCAGTATACTACTTCACATTAAAGTGTTTTAAGGGATCTTTCACAAGGTGTTTCATGCAGTTTGGGGTCATAATGTCAAGGAGGCATTGTGTGCGTTTGTCAGTGGTATAGTCAATACTGTGAAATATGGAATAAGTGAAGTCTCTCACAATTAATGCATACATTTAGGTTGTTAAAATGTGTCTAGCTTGGCTGTTCGATCTTCATCACTGGCAAATTATTTATCATGCTCCTTAAAAGGCATACAGAGTGTCCAGTAATTTCCAGTTTTATTACATTCAGTATTATTAATGGTTGCCAGGGTTCCTATTATCTAACTCCTGTGTCCTAAGTTATGTTAACTCATATTCATAGTTTTATGATGGAGATGGATATTCCATTAGACCCATGGGATATGAGCAAATGGAAGGCAATAAACCTGGGAATAGGAGAGATGCTGCATAGGTCTGTAAACCATGTTTCAATGACAGTACAAATCCACACATCTTCCAGGGTCAAGAAAGATTCAAAGTTCATCTTTTTGATTAAGCTTTTAGCATTAAACAAAGTCACTGTCATATCATTTAAGTATTGGGTTATCAAAGTGGAATGTCCACCATTTTTACTTTGTCTAAAGTGGGAACTTTATTGTTCAGAATGTGATGGGTGGAAAGAAGGAGACCATCTTCCTCAAAACAGACATGTACTTCTCATCTTCCACACGTGGATATCCACTGAATCTGTTTTAACTGCTACCAAGCAGAAAGCTAATCATCAAACATAAGAAAGGGGCATGCTCAGATTTGACTGACAGATACTGACAGGCTAAAAACACAGCAGCTATAAGCAGTTATCAAAGTGAAACTCTTAATGTGAGAAGAGTTTGACAAGGCCATACAAGAGTGACTTTCTGATGGCCTTGTACAGGTTCTGACAAACCAATCAGTGATGTGATATGGGGGGAGCTACCCAGGCTGCTATCAGCAAAGGTGGAGAAATGCTGATCTTGACTGGCAACATCATCAAAGGGTGAAAGGAACACTTTGAGGATCTCTTTAACTCAGTGGATGTCACCTTGTCTGACAATTCAGGGACAGAAGTAACTGATGAGACTTGAATAATTTCTATAGATGAGGTCAGTGTAGCAATTAAAATATCCCAGGGTAGCAACATTGTGGGAAGGGGTGAGATATGGCTGAAAATACTGAAGGCACTAGATATTGTTAGGGTGTTGTGGTTAACTCACCATTTCAATGCTGTGTAGAAGATGAGAGTACCGTTGGACTAGCAAACTAAGGTGGTGGTCTCAAAATGGGCAGAAAACAGTGTTTTCCACAGCCAAAAGGAACACACTGCCCAGCACTCCTGGAAAAGCCTGTGCAAGGGTGCCAAAAAAGGAGACTCCATCCAACAGCTGAACTTCTAATTCATAAGCAAGAAGGTGGCTCCAGTGGATCAAGCCTTTGCCTTTACAGTGGACTAGATGAGGGAGGAGGACATTTTTGTCTGATTTAGTTATAATTTATTTGGGTCCCATGTTCTCATGATCATATGACTGAATCTGGGTTTGTCATACATTGTGTATTTGTTAACTGTGAGATCAAGTAATTCTGGAAGTAAGGAGGCATTCCCTATCTCGTGAGGTTCAGCATCCTCAGAGCTATACAGAGAGTTGCTGAGAAAGTGAGGGGGCTTGCTTCTGCTGTATAAGCATCCATTGTTTATATATTTTTATTTAATTAACAATTTTTGATGTTGACTATGTATTTTCACCAGTCTATAACACAATTAAGAAGTGCTTGGTGAACTGTCATGTATGTGTGGGTATGTGTTTTGTCAACCTATAGGAGGCAAAATGACAATACATCATGGAATGACTTTTTAGAAGTGCTACACCAGTACATTGTCCCAGGATTGTTTATTTGTGACAATTGTTTCCTGTATTTGCACAGCTACATGCACTTCCACATTCACAGAGTTAAGCCAAGTGTTTCAAATGAGGCCTGGCACTCCACCATCATTGTATCTCGTCTCCCATTCTGTTCATAATTTTCAGGACAAGGATACCAAGGTACTGAGATGTACTCATTATCCACTAGGGAGACATGAGGGCTGCATCTCAGTTGTTGCAGATGGTAAGTGACTGCGATCCTTGTCACACACTGCAGCAACTCAATGCTGAGTGGGAAGAATTTGGGATAAAAACCCACACCCCAAATCCTGTAGGTTCTCACCTAGAAAAAAGTTATTTTTTTCTCTACACGTGGGAAGGAAGCATCTAATTCGAGTAAAGCTGTTTAAGTATCCAAGAGTCTTGTTAATGAACGAATGTGATGGGAGTTGGGAGATTGACCACTTGATGGGTGCTGTTGCAGCAATACTGCAGGAGTTGTGCTAGAGTGTAGTGGTGATGGGAGAACGAAGTCACCGTTGTAGCTTTGACCATAAATACTAATTACGTCTGTACAACTGGTGAGAAAAATAAACACACTGTATCACTGCATGGTGTCTAGACTATGCTGGAAATGATTTCCTTTGATAACTGAGACTCAGCAAGCAGCAGCTCAGCCAAGTAAGCTTAACAAACTGCAACATCATCCACTTGAAACTCAACCACTAGTAGGGAAGCCACTGACTTACGGACCGTGCTATGTCAACATCCTCAGTTGTGGTCACACGCTTCAAACATTGACTAAAACAATGGGATCAGGGATACAAGAGGCAGAAATTAGTTTCCTCATGAGGATGTCTGGCTGATTTTCCATGAAAAAATAAGGATTTGGCACTCCAGAAATCTCAGAACACAATCTGTCTCCCTTCAGGCTGAAAGGCATTAGCTGATGTGTTCTTGGTGTGCCAAGCACAGTACACAGAGAGAACATTTAGAAGCAGACTGACATAATGCTGGAGAGTATAGATTCTTTAACATGTCTGAGCACACCCAGGGATCCCACAGGATGAGCTGGAGATTGTTGATGGGGAAAGAGAAATCAGGACTGCCTTGCTCAACTTATTCTTACCCTGACTCTCTTTGAAAATGGGGATGGATGGATTGACGGACAATGGAAGTTTTGCTGACTCCGCATCTTCTTTCATGGACAGTAAACAGCAATACCAATTCATTATATTTGTCTTTTTAGAATCACTCTCTACTTGAGTTACATTCCCTTTATTAAGTTTTGGTAGGCTATCTTAGTTTTTCTTTGCTCTTCAATTAAAGTGTAAAATGTACTATGAAAACATTTCTTAGATTTAAACAAAATTCAACCAGAGTAAATAAGTGATCCAACTGGACCATTTTCAGGTTCAGTCTAGGAGTACAAACTCATTAAAAAAGAAATACAAGTAACTTTACTTATACTCAATAATACAATAAAATTAAACAGTAATATAATACTTACAAGTCTGTCATAAGTTAATCTAGTAAAGCATGTTAGACCAGCATATTTCTGTCAAATACTTAGTGACCAAAAAAACACTCCTTTTTGTGAGAGAAGGGCATCCATAACTTACAATAATCAGCCATGAGATCACTGCATTGTAGATATATTGCAGCACTTTTGTTACTTGTATCAGTGCTACAGAATGGAACATTCTTTCCCAAAAGTGTATTTTCAGAAGATAATTATGGAAAACATTTAAATAAAGTAAATATTAGAAGCCTCGTTATAGTTATTACCAAGGTATCTCTAGTGCTTCAAAGTCAAGTGTCTGCCCATTGTAGCCTACTTCTTTATGCTTACAAAGGCAATAATATAAGCTCTTGCAGAGAACTAGTTTTGTGAGGGGGCACCTTTTTCTTTCAAAATTTCCCCCTCAGCACCTTACCATTACACCTCTCTTGTAAAGCAGGATGTATCAGAATCACCCCACTCCCAACATGACCAAATTATACATAATTTGAATATCATACATGCTAACCTTTGTGTAACTTCCCAAGACTCACTTTACATTGCTCTGACCTTTGACACTCTTCTCAGTGCTTGAATGCTGTAATCTGTGATTTGTGCAAGTTGTTCTTCCCTTTTCTATACTATTAAGTATTTCAGTCTGACATTCCGCCAGCCTGTTTCACTCTTGAGTACTGCAGATTTCCTGTTTGATCATTTTCCTGCACTGTGAATTTAGACTGTTCCTGTTTTGCTACACTTCTGTCATATTACTTTCTTTCATTGTAAAAGTTTAAGGGTAGTTATTAAATACACGCTTCTCTCAATCACATTTTTTATGCTGGTGTCACTTATTCCATCATACCTACGTGCAACACAACAAAATGTTAGCAGTCATCGTCAGTAACTGAGTACTTCAACAGCTTCATTTGAGTACTATGACAGTAGTACTGTGAGAACTACTATAAAATCACACTGAGTAGTATGGCAGCAACTCAGTGAGTATTAGAAGACCAACACAGTGACTACTATGACAGTAACACTACAATAGTAACATGGTGAGTACTGTGGCAGTAATAGCATGAGTACTACAACAGTAATACCTTGATTATGACAGTAACACAGTGATTACTATGACAGTAACACAGAGAGTATTATGACTGCAATGCAGTGAGTACTGTGACAATAATACAGTAAGTACTACGACAGCAACACACTGAGTACTATGACAGCAACACAATGCTTCGGGTTGCTTCATGATACTAATGACCTTTCTACTTGCAAGGAAAAATTCAGTCTGGCAAATTATTTATTTCTCTACTTGTTAGGAAAAATAAAACCTTTCTTCTAAATCACCACCCTACCCAAACATCCTTGCAGTACTCAGTGTTCCAAATATAATGAATGCCATTTGTGATAACCTCTTAACTTCTAAGCACAATGATTACAACTTTAATTGAGGAATTGTAGAAACTATTTTTCTATCCCGTAATGTTTCTCCCACAAAGTCCCAGAAGTTATATAGACCTGAAACTGGTGTCAGACTTGTCTGTCAGGAACACATGAATATAATTACAGATATCATGTGCAGTAAAGCTGAACATTTGTTTCATAACTGTCCTAATTACACAAAGTCTTGTGAAGAACTCATCCAGTAGCACTCACTATTTTAAACAAGCTGTACATTTCACTTGTCACAATATGCTATGCAAAACAAGTTCAGCAAAAGTTCTTTCAGTCCTTTCAAGGAACACATTATTAAATCTGTCTGCAATAACAAAAGGACAAAAGTTATGGGAACTAACCACAGTGCTAATTCACTGAGAAGGATAGGGCTGTAGCTAGAAATATGTATTTTGTACTCAAACCTAATGTTGCTGCTCCAGCTTGCAGCCACCGATAATTTAAAAAAATGTATTCAATTATCAAAATGTTGTACCTATACACATAGGAAAGAAAAGTACAGTTGTGTACCTACCATAAATGTAGATGTTCGAGTGTATTCACTGTTGCAGTCATTACTCTTGGGTTATCCTGCTGGCAGGCTACCCTCAGTCGGCCAGAATTCCAAAGTCTAGGGCTGGCATCGGTTGCTGTCGCCTCTTCCCTGACGTCAGTGTGCCAGGGGTATGAAAGATGCAGCCGACACCATTTTCTTCAGTTTTTCTTGCCCCAGATGTCAGGTGCCCCCAAATTGGTAGGCTGAAAAAATATGCCAATAAAAATGCATATACAAAAATAACATTTCCTTCATCTACAAGCAAATACACCACATAGGTTGTATACGATAGAGAAGTGCAGATAGACCCAGCAAAGAAAAGGGGGGTGGTGGGTGGGTAACCTGGACTGCAACATTGAATACACTCGAACATCTACATTTATGGTAGTTAAACAACTGTACTATGTTCATCGTGTTTCACTGTTGCAGTCATTACTCTTGGGTTGAATCCCAAAGCTGAGGATGGGTGGCTGGGCTAAATAGGATTAGGAGAGGCTATGAGGCCCTGCAGAACTGCAGTGGCAAAGCCTGCGCTGGACTTAGAGTAAAGAGGTAAGTGGTAGTGCTTTGTGAAAGTGTGCACTGAACTCCAAGTTGCAGCCTCTAAGATATCTTTGGTTGGAACTCCTCTGAGGAAGGTTGCTGAAGTGGCTGCTGCTCTGGTGGAATGAGGCCTAATGCCCTTAGGCACTGATTTGCCATGCTGAAAATAGCAGAAACGGATGCAATGGCCAATCCATTTAGAAATAGTCTGTTTTGAGATAGCCTTTCCGTGTGATCCTGCAGCATATGACACTAAAAGTTGCTCAGTCTTTCTGAAAGCTTTAGTTCTGTCCAAGTAGAAGTGTAACTGCCTGTGTTATGTCCAAAGAATGCAGAATTTTCTCACCCTTGTTCTGTGGATTTGGATAAAAGGTAGGCAAGTGAATGGTTTGGTTGAGGGCCATACTGGACACCACCTTAGGCATAAATGTTGGGTTTGTCCTCAGAGAAACCCTGTCTGGATGAAAAATGATAAAAGGTTCCACAGCCATGAGTGCTTGTAACTCCGAGACTCGTCTTGCAGAGGTTATTGCTAGGAGCAGAGCTGTTTTCCAGGATAAGAATTTTATATCTGCTGTTGATGCTGGCTTGAAAGGAGGCAGTGTGAGTTTTTCCAAAACATAATTGAGGTCCCAGGCCGGAATTGGTGCTCTCCTTGGAGGCCTAATGTTTTTGGCCCCTCTGAGGTACTGCCTTATTAAAGGATGAGAAAAGATAGGAGGTTCCGTATTGAAATGGGCTGAAATGGCAGATGCATGAATCTTAATTGATGAGAAAGAAAGGCTTTTGTTCAGCATCTCAGTTAGGTATTGTAAAATCTGAGGGATATTTTGTACACACATGTCAATGCCTTGTTCCTGGTTCCAAGCACAGCAGCTCTTCCATTTTTCTGCATAAGATTTTCTGGTAGTGGGCCTCCTGACCCCCATGACAACATCCATAACAGCTTTTGAAATAGGGGTGTTCTGAATGGCTACATTATCCGCCATGCTGCCAGATTTAAGGTCCTGAGTTGGCTGTGCAGAATCCGATTGTTTTGTTGGGTCAGCAAGTGAGAAGTTTGAGGCAATATCCATGCTGGACCTTGAGACAAGCTCTTTAGGATTGGGTACCAGTGCTGGCGTGGCCAGTCTGGTGCAATCAGTATCATTTTTGGCTTCTCTTGTCTGACCTTTAGGTGTACCCTGGGAAGGAGAGGCAGTGGAGGAAAGGCATATACTGTTAGATTTTTCCAGCTGAAGGATAGGGCGTCCACTTTCCATGCTTGCTTGTGATAAATCCTTGTGCAAAATCTCTGCAATTGGCAGTTGTGAGGGGAGGCAAATAGATCTATGTCTGGGCATCCCCATTTCCTTGTTATCATGCTGAAGACTTGTGGATCCAGTTTCCATTCATGGGGACCCATGAGGTTTCTGCTTAGTTCATCTGCCAGAGTATTTGTTTTTCCTGGCAGGAATTGTGCTTGCAGGTGAACTTGAAAAGTCAATGCTGTGTCCCATAATTTCATTGCTTGTCTGCAGAGGGGGTAGGAATGTGTACTTCCCTGCTTGTTTATGTACTACATGACCGTAGTATTGTCTGTCTTAGTAGCTGGCCTGGATGAAGCAAGTCCTTGAAAGCTGTCAGGGCATTTTGAACAGCTAGCATCTCTTTTTGATTGATGTGAAGATGCATCTGGTTTGCAGGCCATGTGCCCTGAATACATTTTCCTGCCATATGGGCCCCCCAGGCATAATCTGATGCATCCTTTGTCAGTGTCTGTCTGGCTGTGGGTAAACTGAATGGCAAACCCTTGTTGTGGTGACAGGCCTCTGCCCACCATCGAATCTCCTGTTGCAGGCAGGGAATGAGTGCAATTACTGTCTCCAGGCTGTGGCAATGCTGAGTCCAAACACTTTTTAGATACCATTGTAGTTTCCTCATATGCAGTCTGGCATATGGAATTAGTAGAATGCAGGATGCCATGAAACCCAAGGCGTGCAGGATTTTCCTTGCAGATAAGTGGGTTTTTGTTGCCAATTTCTTGAAGTAAGAAGTCAGTTGCTTTTGTTTGTCTGGCGTGAGATAAGCCATCTGGGCAGTTGTATTTAAGCTTGCACCCAGGAATAGTATCTCTTGAGAGGGCACTAGTTTTGATTTCTTTTCGTTTACTGTGTACCCTAGGCCAATTAGTAATCTTTTTACAAACGCCAGATGCTTTAGAAGAATGTCTTTGTTCTCTGCTTGAATTAGGCAGTCGTCCAAGTAGGGATATATTTGAATTCCTCTTTGTCTGTAAAACGCAATGACTGGTGCCAGGCATTTTGTGAAGACCCTGGGTGCAGTAGATAAGCCAAAGGGCAGTGCAGAGAATTGGTAGTGCATTGAGCCAGCTATGAATCTGAGGTATCTTCTGCAAGATTGTAGGATTGGGACATGCAGGTATGCCTCTTTTTGGTCCAAAGTTATGAGCCAAGCCTTCTTGCCCAGCATGGGCATTAGCTGCTGTAGAGTCAACATCTTGAACTTTGGAACTTCAAGAAATGTATTTAGTATAGACAGGTCCAGTATTGGTCTCCAGGTTTTGTCCTTTCTGGGCACTAGGAAAAGTCTGGAGTAAAATCCTTGCTCCTGCTCTTGTTGTGGTACTTGTTGAATGGCCCTCATGTCCATGAGGGCTGTAATTTGTTTTTGTGCCTCTGCCCATTGATTGTGTGGCAGGTCTGGCATACCTTTTGATCTTGGTAGGGTGTGAAAATGGAACCTGTATCCTTGGGACACTATGTTCAGGACCCATTTGTCTTGGGTAACCATTTGCCAATTTGATGAAAAAAAGTGCTAGTTTTCCACCTAAGGGGGCTGCCAAAAGAAAAGTGCTTGGATCTGGCAGAGGAAAGTCATTGGGACCGTTTCCTGTAAGGTTGTGATTTGTCTTCTCCACTTTTGGAGGTAGGAGCACCCCATTGTTTAGGCCTGTATGAGCCTTGGGGCTGAGATCTGCCTCTGGGATGCCTGTATCTGCCTCTTTGTGGTCTGTCTGACACTGGAAAGGACCAATTTTTAGAAGGCCAGTTCTTGCTAAACCTGGGTGGCTGTACCTGTACAAAATCCTTGACTGTCTGCATGGATTTTGCTTTATCCTCCATTTTTTTCAACACCTCTTCTGCTTTAGTACCAAACAAAGTATCATGCAGTAATGGAGCATCTAATAATTTTGCTTTAACATGATCAAGCAGATTCTGTTCCTTTAACCAAGCATGCCTTCTAATAACAGAACCTGTAACAGCGGCCCTGCAAGAGGCCTCCAGTGAATCATAACCACATTGCAAAGTATGCTTTCCCACTTGTTCAGCTGCATGCAATAAATCCTGCATTTCCTTGTTCTCTGAACATTCAGTATTTGTCAACAATTTCTGTTTAAGCAGTGACATTAAATATTGCTGATATTTAAGCATATGAAATTGACAATTTAAAGCCCTTACAGCCAAGGTAGCAGAAGTGTAACCTTTTTTCCTCCATCTGTCTAGAGCCCTAGAATCCCTATCAGAGGGGACAGGGGTTTTTTTGCAGTGGAAGCTTTAACCCCTTTGGGACTCTGAGATATAGTTTCTGGGTCAGCAGCAGGGTTTTTATATAGGAATTTATGAAAATCCGGGACCCTGTAGTATCTGTCTGGCTTAGCAGGTGCAGGGGGTAAAGAGTCAGGGGACAGGCCGGACTCTGAAAATACATCTACAATGTCTAGAACAGGTGGAATAGCAAGGGGTCTGTGTTGAGGAAGTAGCAGAAAGTCTCTGAGCCTTTTCTTAGATTCAGAATAATCTTGGCTCTCCCAGTGGAAATGCTCCCTCATGGTATGCAGGGTTTCCCCAAAAGAATAATCTTCTGGAGGAGAGGCTGAAGGAATGGATTCTTCAGCATCAGAATCCTCATAGGGAAGCATGGAATAATCCTGTTCAGAAGAGGAATCAGAGGAAATAGAAACCTGATCAGAAGAATCATACTCTGTCTCTTGCCTAGGCCTCTTATCAGGAGAGGGATGGGAACCCCTGATCAAAGTAATTAGGTCTTCGGCCATTTTGAGCATCTGTTTTTTAGGCTTGGAAGTCCGAGTAGGAGAATGCTGTACTTGTTTCTTTGTATTTAGAGCTGCTTTAGTCTTTGTCTTTGAAGCTGAACATGGCTTAATATATAGTTGTGTAGGTCTGAAGACACCCTCAGAAGCCGATACCTGCTCAGCAGCTCCGGACCCATCTGAGGGAATGATTTCTGAGTGTCCAATACCTTGAGTATCCAGAGGCCCAGTCGGCTCCACGTGGGAGTTGGAAGTGGCCTGTGGCTCTGAGGTAGCAGGTGCCAGGGGCTGCGAAAGCGCCTCACTGAGAACCGGCGACTGGCCTAGCGGAGGCCTCGTCGTCGGTTTTGGACCTCGGATGCCTATCCTTTTCCTTGTCCTTGCGTTTTTTGTAAACTCCGGTCGTCGGCTGTTCCGATGGCATTATATAATTAAATCTTCGGCCAAAGTAATGAAATGCAAAATCGAACCGACGCTTAATAGTGTGTTGGTTAAATCTAGCACAAAACCGACAGCTAGCAATGTTGTGATGAGGGCCTAGGCAAGGAATACAGTAAGAGTGAAAATCCTTATGAGGTATTTGTTTCCCACAAGAAATACAATTGTTAACTTTTTCTGACATCGGTCTGGAGCAAGAAAAAAGTTTCCCCAATGGGGTACTTAGCTTTAATGAAGACTTCGGTTCTGAAATTCGGACTTGAAAATCTCAGGAGTCGGCCGACCGGCACTTGCGAACTGCTTTTGCTTCAGGAACCGCATGGCAAGAAAGACTGAAGAAAATGGCATCGGCTGCATCTTTTATACCCCTGGTGCACTGACGTCGGGGAAGAGCCGACAGCAACCGACGCCAGACCTGGACTTTGGAATTCTGGCCGACTGAGGGTAGCCTGCCAGCAGGATAACTCAAAAGTAATGACTGCAACAGTGAAACACAATGACATCACATTGTTTTCAGCTTTTGCCACCATTACTATAAAAAAGGTTGTTTTTAGAGGTGCATGCTTCTCATATATGCATGTTTTGAATGGTTCTACACTGAAACATTAGTTTAGACAACCCTAAACAAAGCAAGAGATGCTCAGAAAAAATATACTCATTTGAGTACACTGAGTATGCTTACTTACACCACTGGATCTGGCTACACCTGCAGTTTAGTGATGCATTGCATAAAGTCAAACTCAAAGCAGCTAACTTTTGCATCATATAGCACTAATACCATATCCGAGAGCAATTCAACTCTAGTCTCTAACCCTAGAGACCACTCTAGATGAGTTCTGTAAAAAAAAAAAAAAAAATAGCCACCCTAATATAGGCCTGGACAACATGGATATGCAATTTCCAAATGTCTCCATAGCCAGCTTGTTAGATATGGATATCCTTTGACAATGTAGCAGTTGTCTTATGTTCACTGTATGGGAGAGATGTACATACACAGTTTCCTTTTAGGCAAAATTCTCACATACAAACAAGGTTGTCAAGAACACACATGCCACATCCAACACACATGCTGTCTATACACATAGGCCAACCTATGCTGAGGTAATAAAAAACAAACAATCTCCCCAAGCTTCAAAGACCTGATAAGCCTGCAAATGGCAACACCTATCCTCAGCAATCTCTAAAACATACAACAAAAGCAACACCAAACACTGCATATAAGCCTACATACACCCAATGGACCCCCAAAAACAAAGCCCATAATGCAAGAAAACAATTTACCCAGGACTCTTGTCATAGGGGACTCCATTGCATGATGCACAGATGCCCTTCTTACCAGACAAGACATAGAGAAGATTATGGTCAGTTGTTTATCTGGAGGCAGGATCTGCCAAGTTACACGTGCACTCAAGTCATTGAACCACATAGGCCAGTATGATTCTATCACAGTCCACGTGTATGCAAATGACCCAAAACCATACCTCTCAACTCTCCAGATTTTCGCAGAATATCCAGATTTTTGCATCATATTTTTGGTCTGTTTCTCAGAAAATTGTGTTTTTTTGGAAAACCATTCAGGACTGAAGTCAGAAAATAATGGCACACATTTGAGTTTCAGACTTCATACCCTTTAGAAAATATGTGCTGATGCAAAACCTGTTATTCTATCGACTTTCCAAGTTTGTAACAGCAACATTTAAAAAGCGTCCCTATTTTTGGGCCTTTGACCCTCCATTACCTGTGCCTTTGTCCAGATTTCCTGCTTTGAGATGTTGAGAGGTATGCCTGTGAAAAACCTCTCTGAATTATATGAAGAGAGGTATTATGGATCTCTATGAATATGTATCTAAGACTGGTATATCCCTTGCATTCAGCAGTATTCTACCTTCACCAAGGATGTTGCCACAGTATGAACAAAAAATGATTGACTTTAACAATTGGCTTAGTTTCTGGTGTCAATCCAGGGGAATTCAATATCGGTCATCTTGGGAGGACACGGTCAACAGACCATGTTGGTTTAACAAAGACGGCCTGCATCTGTGCCCACAGGCTTCCAGATTTTGGGTAAAATTTTGTCCAACCCCTTAGAGCCTTTTTAGGAAATGCCAAAGTGATGAACCTACCAACAAAACAAATAAAACTCAAAGGAAACTAAAGGTGTTACTGTTCAATGCTAGGAGCCTTAACAAGAAACTCCACACCCTGTAAGCTCTCCTCACTCTGGAGAATACAGACATCTGTGCTGTTATTGAGACATGGTTTACAGCCACAGAAAGTAGTGCATGGCTACAGTGCCTTCCACACATTTAGACCATCAGCCACACAGACAGGGACTAAAGGAAGAAATGTCTCGATCTACATTAGGAACAAGTATACCTCAAGGTTGGTTAAACAGGATGATACCAGGGAGTTTATCCAGATGCAAATCACCTTAGATTGAGTCTCTTACCATATCTTAGCAAGCTATAGGTCACCATCTATGTCTCAAGAATCCCATAACTCTTATGTAGACCAACTGGAGCCACTCTCCATCCAACCAAGCACTCTGTTCATGGGAGACTTTAACTACCCCTCTACAGCCTGGGAAACATACACTGCCACCACCTTGCGGACACAATGTTTCATGAACTTTAATAACACAAATGTCCTTCATTAGTTAGTACACACTTCAAACAGAGGTTTAAACATACTGGACCTTGTTATCACCAACATGCGAGAGTGCTGCACCCCCCTCATGTCACATCAGATCACAAAGCTGTCTAATTTGAAATTAAAATCAAATTTTGAAAACACAGAAACACCTGTTAAAGTTATAAACTATTTTAAACCAAACCACATCCTGTTAAGCGACAGCCGTCAAAATTCAATGCCTTGCCTAACTCAGAGTTCACAACAGCCTATGCAGAATCATTAACAGAAACACTGTACAAACAGGTAAATTGCTACATAGAGGCTGCTGCACCTAGCAGATGTAAGCACAAACAAACCCCCAAAACATACCACACTGCTGAAATCCTAATCTTAACAGAATGTATAACAAAAGGAAAAAAAGTCATAGCCAAAGTCCGAAACAGTAACTCTCATAATGACAGCAGCTTACTAATAAAACTAAACAGGAAACTAAGAGGACTAATTAAAACCCACAAGGCCAATATCAATGTCAAGACAGCTTCTCAGGCTAAAGACAAACACAAGGCCTTCTACAGCTATGTCCACAACATCAAAGATAACACGCAACAGTGTGCTGAAATGGTAGTAAATGGTACCACCTTCACTGAGCACAGTGACATAGCAAATATGCTGCCCAACAAATTCAGCTCAAACTTTAGCCCTACCACCACTCCTGTAAAATCCCTACCAGCATACCCCCCCCCCAACAACTACAAACAGGAAGCAGGACATAGTGGCACTCACTAAGGTTAAAAACACAGCCTCAGTTGGGCCTGACAATAGTATTCCAAATTGTCTCCTAAATAGCTGAAACATGACCTATCTGGGCCACTCTAGTCACTTTTCAACTACAACTTCAAAATATGCTATGTACCAAGTGAATGGAGGACAGCAATGGTTATCACACCTTCACAAAGGTGGACCAGAAGCCGACTCCAGAAAATACAGACCCATTAATCTAACTAGTCTAATATCCAAAGCCATGGAATGAATTATCATGGAAATGATCAACAAAGACATCGGCAATTTACAGACACTGGACCCATCTCAGTTTGGTTTTGTTAAAGGAAGGTTGTGCCTACTTAACCTGAAGATTAAACACAAGCTCTGCAATATCATCATGAAGAGAGAGTAGAATGCTTGTTCAGCAGGTAGTATCAAAATAAAACCAGCACAATTTAATAATGAACAGATAAATCCTTCACACAAGAGGCTGTAAAATCTTCACAAACAAACAGGATGAGCACTCTCAGCTATGCCTTCATCAGATCCTATTCACATTAAAACACCTCCCTTTTTTACATTGTTACTAATCCAATCAAGTCATCTCCTAAGCTTCCTGCTTTTCATTATAGGTTTTAAAGGTAACACTCCATTAAGACCAGGGCTTCTGTCTGCCTGTAAATCAGCTATCCAGCGTGTTTCTAAGATTTCAGTTTTATTTGATAGATTGCGTGGTTAGGCTCATAAAGGCCCTGGTAGTTGTTAGTCTAGTGTACACCTATGAACCTCTAAGGATTAACATCTCTGACTTAGTAGCACTGCTGAGCACAACTTTACCATGCAAGCAGCACCTAATAACTATAATGAGCCCCCTGTTGGATTGCTGTTGAAACTGCAAGGACTACATGTGCAAACCTTGAAATACATCCCAGCAGTATCTTGAGCTATTCTCCTTACTCTGTGATACACACACACACACACACACACACACACACACACACACACACACACACACACACACACACACACACACACACACACACACATATATATATATATATATATATATATATATATATATATATATATATATATATATATATATATATATATATATATATACACATATATAGATAGATATACACACCTTCTTTAGTCTCTCTAAAAAAATAAAGCAAAATATCTCATTGATACTAACAACAACATCTATAGGGAAATGGCCTTCTGTATCGCTATATTGTATTTTACTATGGTTGCTGTATAATGTGAATGGTTCTTACTAAAAAACGTATTCATTTATGTAGCTTTAGTTTACTAGCAAGGTAATTACCTACTATACTTTTAACATCTGTTAAGACTTGGAAAAATAAATGTAAGTCAACCAACACGGTCCAAGCACTCCAAGCAAGATAAACTTGTCTTGAACACCAAAAAAATATATAAAGAATTGGTTTATTGAGGAAGGTAACTTGCACTGTTTGCTTCTTCCATACATACTGATGAAACATTTGCTGCATTTCTGGAGCTTTTCTCCCCGGGCCTCCACTAAAAAAAGACCTGTGTCCAGTCAGACTTTCCCGGTTAACAAATGTAAAATAAAAAAAAAAAAAATATATATATATATATATATGTACACACACACACACACACACACATATATATATATATATATATATTCATTTATGTATCTCTAGTTTACTAGCAAGGTAATTACCTACTATACTTTTGTTAAATACAAATTAGAAATACATAAATATGTAAGAAAGAAGCAGCAAACCACTATCTTCATCCCTGGGCAAATCAACAGCAGCAGCAAAACCAACCATCTTTTAATGCTAAATATTAATATTAGAAGTATCAAAAATAAAATACCTAAACTCCAGGCCACAATAGCACACTACTCCCCAGACATAGTTGCTTTAACAGAAACCCGGCTAAATAAAAACACTCAGAAGTTCTCCTACCGGCTACAATATCATTAGACAAGACAGATCACTTCGTAAAGGGGGTGGAACTGCCTTACTGTACAAGTCCAACTTAACTGTATGTCAATTACCAAACTCCTACCCCTCCCCCAATAATTGGGACATACTTATCTCACAACTTCAACTTCACCCTAAAAAGGTCATCACCACAATTGTGATCTATATTCCACCTGGTAATACACCTGCTAGCCTTGAAGACTTCTTATCCTGGTGTTCTTCCACATACTCACAAGAAACTCTTATTCTAGGGGATTTCAACCTAGATTGCTTCACCTGTATATCAGAACCACCAAGTAATCTAATAAATCTCCATGGCTACCAGCAGCTGGTCCAAATTCCAACTAGATGTGATAAAAAATCTAAAAGGGAATCCATCCTTGACTGGGTCCTAACTAACAACTCACCATTGTACCCCCATACAGGCAGTCTCCCACCTAGACACTGTCACTCCATTGCACAAAATCAAGGTTAGAACCTCTACAAATCCCTGGCTCAGTAAAGAAACCAAACAAATCCTCAAGTCCAGAGACACTGCCTGGCTTTACTATCAAAAAAACAAAGAAACACAAAGCCTAACTAAGTACCAAGAAGCGTGCAACCATGTAAAAAAATTCATTAGGCTGGACAAATAATCCTACTACACAACATTACAAACTAAATACCAATACAACCCCCCAAAATTTTGGAAAAATGTAAACCAGCTACTAAAATCCACCCAAAAAGGCTATCCCCAAACCAACCACCCCTGACACTAAAGTTCCCATCGAAACAATTCAACTCCCACTTTGTGAACTCAATTCTATTCTTAGTATCACAGGACAGTTCCTACCTCACTATTCCCCCCCCCCCCAACACAAATAACACTAATACAAGCTTTACCCTCAAAACAGTTTCCACCACTTCAATCAAAAGTATGCTCTCCAAACTAAAAACCTCATCAACAGCAGTCGACCTACTCCCAGCTATTTCTTGAAATTCACAGCAGATGCTATTGCTATCCCAATCTCCACTCTCATAAACAGATCAATTGTTGAAAACTATGTGCCTAAACTCTGGAAAATATCCTATTTTACACCCATACATAAAGGCGGGACCTCCACTGAACTTAATAACTACATTGTTTTACTCTCCCCCCTGGCCAAAACCCTAGAAAAATGCATCCATACCCAGGTGCTAAAATATCTCCTAGACAGCAACATCCTGTCACCTACTTAGCATGGTTTCAGAACTGCAAATAGTACCACTACAGCCCTCCTCTGCTTCACAGATACAGTAAACCGTCTCAAAAACGAAGGCCTGCAGGTGTCAACTCTTTTTTTTGGATATGTCCAAAGCATTTGACACAGTCTCGCACCAAATCCTGCTAAACAAACTAAACCAGTATCACCTATCAAATTCCACTCTTACCTGGTTCCAAAGTTACTTAATTAACAGGTACCAAGCTGTGAAATGGGAAAATTCTCTCTCTCCTCAGTTGCCCATAACTATAGGACTCCCACAGGGTTCTATCTTAGGACCACTACTATTCACAATCTTCACAAATGACCTCCATACCTCCACACAGCATGCATCTATCATTCAGTATGCAGATGACACTACCGTAATCTGTGCCGCACAAAACATTCCCACCCTCCTGCAAACAACTCAACTGGCATTCTCTGACATTGAAAACTACCTTACCAAAGCCCAACTTATCCTCAATCCAAAAAAAACTCAGCTTATGATTATAACCAGTTCTAACAAAAACACTGATAACACTATCTACTCCACAAATGCTACTCCAATCGCTCCAGTGGCACAGGCTAAGCTATTGGGAATAACCATAGACTCCCACCTAAAATTTGATAGTCATCTCAACTTAACTATTAAAAAAGTACATGCCAAACTGGGATCACTCTACCGTATCATGCTATTTCTTACCAACAACACAAGATCAGCCATTGCTCGCTCCCAACTTCTATCTACCCTACTCAATGCATCTCCCATTCTGACTAATCTCAACAAAACTGAACTAAGCAAAATGGAAGCCTGCTATAACAGAATGGACCGCTTTGCTGCAAATTGCTCATATAGAACTCATCATGGTACTGCTTTGAGACAGCTCCACTGGCTTTAACTGCCCAACCTCCTAACCTACAATCAGCTCTGCCTCTGTCATTTTATCTATTACCTCCCCAATAAGTGTCCTGCCCTCAAAAACCTAGTACAACATCACTCAGCCAAAAGGCCTCTTAGATCATCAATCAAACTACTACTAGAAGTCACCAACAGCTACAATAGCTTTGGAGATGCACTATTAGTAGTTCAGTGGCTAAAAATGGAACTGTCTCCCCACTAGCATACAAAACACATCATCCAAAGCCTCCTTTAAAAACCTCATTAGGCAACATCTCAAGCAAAGTTGGCAGTGCCATGATTGCTCCCCAGGCTAGTGAAAGCAGATAAGGTACATATACTAAACCTAGAGTACTTGATAATAGTTTTCACTCTTACTCACAAACACTGGCTAATCTACAATGTATGTACTGTGCCTGTGTACTATGTATGTATTCTACCTATGTTCCAAATTTCAGCTGTACATCACAAATCTATTAATTACCTTTATTTTTAATTTCAGCTTTTCTTGTTTGTTCTCTCCACTGTAACTGCTGATGTGCTGCATACCACTGTAGAAACATGTCTGTTGTAATTTGTGTGTACACTGATCATGTCTAAATATATAAATGTATCTGTAATTTTTCTATGTGGAGCTTTACTCCCCGGGCCTCTGCTGAAAAAGGGCCTTTTTGGCTAAGTCAGACTCCTCCAGTTAACAAATGTAAAATAAAATATATATATATATATATATATATATATATATATATATATATATATATATATATATATATATATATATACACATACAGTGGATATAAAAAGTGTACACACCCCTGTTAAAATGCCAGGTTTTTGTGATATAAAAAAATGAGACCACAATAAATCATTTCAAAACTTTTCCCACCTTTAATGTGACCTATAACCTGTACAATTAAATTGAAAAACAAACAAATCTGTTAAGGGGAAAAATATAAAAAAATAAAGAATGTACAATACGCTGGTTGCATAACTGTGAACACCCTTAAACTAATACTTTGTTGAAGCACCTTTTGGTTTAATTACACCTTCACAAAGAGGCCATTTGCCAGTGGAGTCCCCCAGGGCTCTGTGCTGGTCAGCTCCTCTTTGGCATCTACTTCTCAGATGTCAAAGCCAATGTCAAAGGCCTCTGGCCAACCAAGTTTGCAGATGATTGCAAACTGGGAGCAGTCAATGAAGCCCCCCAAGGTGAGGACACCCATTAGAAATGTCTAAACAGTCAAACACTTGGTATCAAAGCCATGGCTTAAAAGTCAATACCGTGAAATGCAATATAGTACCTTTTAGGAAGTCTGCTACCCTGGGTAAGTATGTCATCAATAATAAAACACCCTTAAAAGTTGAAACACTAATCAGGGAATTCCTGTACATAGTAACCTCAGATGTTGTAGTGTTTCCTTTAACTGGATTTAACAGCAGGAAGCAAAGACATGTGCATACAAATAATTATTAGTTTAGCAGGAATTATATATGTGCCAGCTATAATGCATTTGGCTGAGCATGTTGTCTCAGAAGCTAATAATATTTACTGGTGGAAACAATCATCAACTCCTTATTCATATCAGCAACTTGTTTTATTTGTTTCAATGCATGAATCAGTTACCACACTTGCCTTAATCATATACTCAGATAAATTTGAACTTTTTCTTTCTAGTTAGTCTATAATTGAGAATGTCAACCAATAATGACAGAGGCTTAGAGAATTTCAGGCACTAATGTACTAAACTACTGCAATGGTTACTATTTATGTGCAAGTATTTTTTCTGGTTAAGTTACTCAAGATTTTATTTTTTTTATGCAATTTGATATAAATTATAGAAGGACTAACCAGCAGTAATACTACTGATGATAACACATTTCCTTATTTTTCAGTCTTTGCACAGTGTATGTGTGTGTATTTTTGTGTTTTGTTGATAGAACTGGCTACCTAGTAGTACAGTTTGCTACTAAAATTGTGAGTGCTGCATTATTTATTTTACTTTACATTTGTTTACCGGGATGGTGCAACTGGGACAGTGCCCATTTTCAATGGAGGCCTAGGGAGAAAAGCTCCAGAGCTGCATCAGCTCAATGACAGGCGTTATTTAGACCTAGTGTTTTATTATACCAAGAGTCAGTGCATTCACCGTATTTACATAAATCCTGTAATATGTTATAAAAACATAAACCCAGAATTATACTTTTTTCTCAAAGGTTTACCAAACAACTTTTGATATCTGGAAAACTGTTCAATCTAGACAGTCAGTTTTACTCAGCTAGACTTCATCTTTCATACCACAGCAATAAATTATTTTATGAATACCTGTTTATTGAGATATTTACAGAAACATTAGAAATCATTCTAATTGCTATAATCAGAGAGATAAATAACACTATCACTCAAGATATACGACTTTCATTGCAAATGGTTATACATCTTATCTTGTAATAAAATGTGCTTAACTTTGCATTATTTTGCCACTTTATTTTCTTAAACGTTTGCTTGAGTAGTAGTATCTCACGAGCCTATTGGAAATGGGAAGTGAGAAGGGGATATAGTATTATGTATGCCAATGTTATGCTAATTAGATCAGATTTTTAGATGCACCCATTTTTCATACCCTTTGTCCAGATTTTCGATACCTGCAAATTGAGAGGTATGAAGCAATACAACATTGAAATGTTGGTAATGAAGATGGAAGTCAAGCGCCACCAAACGTACAAAGAACAGGGAGGCGGAGTAAAGAAGTAAGGAGAGCTGGGGCTGTTGATGCATCAAGCTCCATCTGCAGGAGGAAACGACCAGAGCATTCTAAACTGACAGTGTATTAGAGGAGTGCAGCTCTAATGTAGAGTGCAGATCACCAGTGAACATTTATTGTTTAAAAAACATCTACATAACAGGAACAGACAAAAATGTGAGGCTGTCAGGTCTGTAAGAGAATACTTCTGACAAAAGGTGAAGGACTTTACTTGTTGTCAAAAAACTGATGCTCCAGAGACTTATGCTTGACCACTGACAAGAATCTGTAGGATGGACATGATCACATGACTCATTTAAAAGCAACAGCAGATACTTTGCAGCCAGCACTCATGTTTAACTAAGACTGACTGGCTGTTGAATAAGACTACTCTTGCAAGGTATTAAAATAAATAGTATGAGTATTACAATCTTCCAGGATTATTCATAGTATTTACTTAAGGAGAATGGTTTGCTGTCAAGTGTGCGTGGAGTTAAAAGAAATGCATGAGATATTCTGTATCATATATTCAGTGGAATTAGTAGTTGAGGTAGAGGGCCATCGCCAAGCATTTGAAAATCATAGATACTGCAATGCAGTTTGAGTAAGCCATGAAAAAGAAACATGGAAGGAGATGGATTACCCTGCAGAATGGTTAAAGAGGGGTGGACAAATTTTCCATTCCAACAAATGAAATGGATTGCATGGATAACCAGTAACAGTAAAAGAAAAGAGCCTGTTAAATATACTGCTAACATGGGTGGCTCAGTACAATAATATGGATGCATTAATGAAATTGAGGGGTTACAGTGTTTCTGATAAATTAAGATTAAAATACCTCAAAGCAGATATCAAGAGTTCATGAATGATGATGTAAACAACTGAAAGATTAAAAGAAAATTAATGAGTTGAGTACGGAACAAGAAGTTGTTAATGAAAAATCAGGTTTGTTTGTCATCAATATGCAAAAGCCCTACATATGCCACGTGCATCATCAGAGTGTGCACTTTTTAAAAAATAACTTACTTTATGCACTGGCATAAAATTTGAACTAAAAAGGCCCTGACATAGTTACCATGGTTTATGATTAGACACTTTGTTAAACTGTTTTTTTTATTCAGGATTCCTGGTTTTGAGTACTGAAAATGTATGCTGCCCAGAAACATGCACTGCTTGGGGTGGGATGAACTGCATTGTAAACACTGGTGTACGGTTCTGATCCAAAAATTATGTTTACAAACCAAGAGCAGTGCAACAGTGACAGCAAACCATTTAGCAAAGAAGTAGGGAGGACAAACTGGATATTAGGAATTACACACATAGAAGAGACTAGCTGCTGATCCAATGCTTCCAGACAATGCTGAGATTTCACTGGGGAAGTGAAAAGATGGGGTATCAGATACTTGAAAATATTAAAAATGGCAAAAATCGAAAGGTTGTTTCAACAAAGCAGGGTAACAGAAACATAGGATACATGTCAATGCGGGAAGGAGGGAATCATGGAAAAATGAGAGGGCTTTGCATCATCAAGACAATTTTCACTTGATGGAACTGCATAACTACCTCCAAAAAGATGTAACTTGAATAAGCACAATATGAGGTTTCAGGCCAACAAAAATAACCTCTGAAACACCAAGATTACCTCTCAAAACAACCTTGACAGATTATGAATAGCCAACATGGCTTTTATCCAGTTAAATCCTGCTATGTTAGTTAAAGGCGGATTTTGTCTGAAACCCAAAACTTAGCAAACCTTATGAGTTATAAGTCAAGAAGAACAGCATCCATTTTACTATAGTAGCTCAGAAGAGTGCCCTTTGAGAACCCTTACTGTCAACTTTCTGGCAAATGTGTTTTTAAATTTATATACTAAGTGGACCACAACTGCTGTTAACACTGGTCTGGCATGCTGATGTAACTGAAACCTCCAAAGGATGTACATATATAACAGATTGAATTACAGCTATTCAAACCAGAACAGGAAAAACACAGAACCACTTGGGGTGAATCTGAAGCAAGTCCAAGACCAACAACACCCTTTTAAGGAAAATTGTTCAGCTGCTTATGGCTATATCAGAATGGACACAGAAGCAATATTTGTGATCTCATTGGTAAGCTATTTCAGAGTGCTGGCTCTGGGGTGTACCAGAATAAAGTTCTGATATAGACTCAGATAATCCAAGAAAAGCTAGCAATACAGCCATTTGAGAACCCGTCAGAAGAGGTTGGGACAGAATACCAGTTGACAAGTCTGCCATCCATATAACATGCTGAATAACTGACCTCAGTTGGGATGGATACTGAAATACACAGCAGTATGGCCGGAGAGGTCTGCCTATGAAGCTATTCATTTGTGCAGTAGCCACAAACTGACCAATGTGTGGAAGTGCATATGGATCGCTAAAGCAATGTTGTTGGACTATCAATCGTGTCAGGTGACCTGATTGAGGCAGCAGTGACAAGACTAAGCTAAATAAAACAATGTGATGACTGCCTAGGTAATGGACTGTCATTACCAGCACTCACCAAAAGGGCAGGAATAGGCTGGTTGAGTTACAGCAGGGATGGGGAAAAACATATATATATTAAAAAATTAATAAGGTACAAGCCTTCATAAGTTGTGTTGATAACAGTCACAGATAAATTCTATCAAATGACTCTGAGATGTGGTATGGTCTTCTTCCATGGCTAAAGCCCAGGCTTAATAGTTTCTATTAAAGACATATGCTCAGTCAGAAAAGTATGCTATCTGGCTTCTTCTGAGTCAGTAAACTGATGTTCAACTTCCTAAAAGATTGTTAGCAATCACATTAGCTGTAATGAGTGTAAAATTGGGTGTCTTAAGGTCAGTCTTTCAACATTTAACCTCTACAATGATGTTCTGTTATATAGCTCAGATCCAGGAAGTACACATAAAGTGTATCACAAGTAACAAACCATCTCGCCAATGCCACTGGCGACTCTCTTTACTCTAACTGTATCTCTAAAGTTTGGAATACTATTCCACAATCTATCATAATTACTGTCACCCCAACTCAATTGAAAAACCTACTCAGGAACTTCCACAATAATAAATGGCTTTGCCCACGCACTAATCCTGACTAAACCTTCCTCCTATTACCGATTTATCAATACCTTAGTTCTTTTTCTCCTTTCCCATACCCCCCTCCTTCATAACTAATATAACCTCCTTCACTCACTCTACCTTATTTGCCTTTCCCTTGCTTCCTCTACTCCTCTCCTCACACCCATTAGCACTGTTTAACTAATGGTTCTAATTAATACTTGCTCTACTGACCAAGTCCGCCTATCTTCTGATTCTTCCTACCTCTTCCCTTACTTCTGCTTTCAAGCTGCACTATCACTTTACAGAATATGTCCACTGATAAACCTACTGACTAACTGGTGTCTGTATGTAATCTACTGCACAGTCCAACTACTGATTGTAATTGTATCTAATAATGTATTAATGTTTAACCTTTAGTACTTTTCAGTATCATATACCATGTATATTGATGTCATATTTTACTCAATATGATCTAATGCAAACGTGTTCTTATATGTTTGTAATTTTCTTATATGTCTGTAGTTTTTTGTAATTATCTAGGGAGCTTTTCTCCCAGCACCTCCAGTGAAAATGGGCTCTGTCCGAGTTGGACACTCCTGATAAACAAATGTTAAATAAAATAAAATAAAAAAATCTTTTTCACTTTTTATCCAGGTATTATGTATTCTTGTATATATCTGTCTACTTATTTGTCTATCTATATTGTATTTACCACTTTGCTCTTATATGGATCATTCTCATTTTCACAGGGGAAATGGGGGAGGGGGATGGGCACCAAAAGAGCGGACTACAACAGTAGATCTCCACAGGGTTAATGTAACAGATGGATGCATTCTGAAGATTTAAAGTGCAGTTGTGCACCAATGTTGTGCTTTACAGTAGGCAAACCCTTGTATTGGTCTGATATGGGAGGGCACCTGACTCCATGTGGTAGACGTGCATGTATCTGGAGGTTTATCATGATATTTGCTGTTGGTACTGCTTAACACTGGTATTGGTACTGGTTGGATGATCTTAATTCCCTGGTCAGTGTACCAGTTGAGCAAGGTTTTTGACATCTGGGCAGGACTTGCTAAAAGCTGATTTGTAGGTACAGATGACCTTCATGTATTTCAGGTTGTCTTCTAGAATCATCCCCTTAAGGCTGATATACCCCATGAGTTCTGAAACATTTTGGTTACCTGCAGGGCACTGTGCTGTTTTTTCTTTCCCTATTCAAACTTTACATCAATTCTTCCAGCTACTCACATTTGTTTGTGCCTATTTTCCATAAAGTTCACATCATTTGTATACATAACATCAGTATTAGTCTACTTGTTCTGCACAATACTTACAACACCACACAATGTGGGACAGTCAGACAGTCACTAGCCAAATGTCCAATGTGTCTACATGTATAACTTGTGCTGCACAGTTCTTATAACACCACACAATGTGGGATAGTCCCAAGCCAAATGTCCAAACTGACCATATGTACAAACACTTGTGCTGCAGAGTACTTTTTTATATCACACAATGTGGGACAGTCCCTAGAAAAATGTCCAAATTGTCCACATGTATAACTTGTGCTGCACAGTACTTATAACACCACACAATGTGGGACAGTCCCTAGCCAAATGTTCAAATTGTCCATGCATGTAACCATTTGCTTTCGCAGTACTTAACAGCAAACAGTGTGGGAATTTCAGAGAGTCCAAAGCCAAATGTCCAGACTGACAGCATGTATAACATTTGAGTCCACACAGTCTGCAAACTGGGTTGTTCGGCTGACCTTCTTTCTGTTTCGCCACTATGGCTAAGTCATCCTTCTTCGAAAGTGCATCAACTTCTTGCTCATACTCTATGATTTTCTATTGCATTTCTTTTACTTTTTAACGTCTTTATTGAATTATCACTCAAGACATAGACATGCATTCATTTACATAAAAGAAAACAAACCATAGTAACATATTCCCAGTTGCAAACCTTATACACCATACATTCTTTTGCATAATTGTATCAATTCTTAACCAATGTTTTTATATTACCACTAATTTGTTAACAATACTTAAACTGCATGTTTTTGTTTTATTTTTGAATATTGTAAAATTATTGTTCTTAAAATGTTTTGTGATCATTTGGAGTTTTTCTCCCAGACCTCAGCTGAAAATGGGCTTCTAACCAATCGGACTTTCTTGGTAATCAAATGCCAATAAATAAATAAATAAATAAATCCAATATTAGATAAATTGATCAACTCCTGTCTTCCATTAAACTTCACTCCTCCTCCTCCTCTGAAACATTATTCTGCATTGTTCCCACAATTTCCATTTTTAAGTAATTTGTTCCTACCCTTTTCTAAATATCTCATTCCTAGTTCTTTCAGCTCTATTACAATATTCAGTATTTCAAATATAGTTGGTTTAGACTTTGATTTCCATTTTCTAGTAATTTCTTTGTAGCAGCCAGCAGAATTACACCCAGTAAGGCCTACTATGTCTAGGCAATTCCAATTCTGTATCATAGCTTAAAAAATAATTTCCTTACTTACAGCCATTTGCTTACCCAATATTTTCTGACAGAGAACTCTTTAGGGAATTTTTAATGACTGCCAACTTATTACACTACCCAAAAATATGTCCCCTGTTGCCTCTTTCTTCCCCATCAAACCTCCAACATTTTCCATCTAATTGCATTTCTTTCACTGGTACGTGTACTCTTTGCTCACTGTATCTAATGTTTCTTAGTATTAGGCATCGGTTTCTGGTTCCTTAACATTTGTGTCCAAACCAGTCATTTTACATTAAGAGAGTCAAAGTTTGCACTTTTGTGGAAGAAGAGGGCTGGATTCACTTATCTGAACTGGGACTCACTGGTGGAAACCTCATTGTGTGCTTACCTGACTGGCCTTAAGGAATAGTTAGTGTAAAACCTGCTTTTGTCTGATCGTATTTAAGCCTCGCATTTGTGTGAGTCTTAACTCATTTACCCAGATCTATTCATTACTTGGCAACACCAGAGAATCTGAGCAATTTTGCTAACACCTGAAGCCATCCTTGGCAAGACAAATGAAATAAAGTATAATTTTTCACTTGCATTATTTTCATTACACCATGAAAGTCTACCTTGATATTTATTTTTTTGCGCTTATTTAAAGTTTAAAGTTGCATTTTCAAACTGCTGTAAGGGCTGCCCTTCTGAACTGAAATACATTGTATCCAGTGCTTCTTAGTATTAGGCATCATCTGTCTGTGGTTCCTTAACCACACCAAACCAGTCACATTACATTAAGAGGGTCAAAGTCTGCACTCTTGTGGCAGGACAGGGCTGATTTCACATAAGTGAGCTGTAAATTGGGTGGAAAGTGCATTGTGTTCTCACCTGCTTGGTCTTAGGGCATAGTTAGTATAAAACTTGCTTTTACTGATCACATATAAGCCTCACATTTGCATGAAGCTGTTGGTCATGCAGTGGTGATTACTGGTGCATTGTATGTACACAGTCACCAAAAGTTGATATTTCCCTATAAAAACCACCTCTGAACGTTACCTCAGTCCCGTTTCACTCACAGGGCAAATGGTTTGCACAGTGAGCAGCATTTATACATTTAGTTGGGACTATTTAGTTCTACCTTACATTATTATACCATTCAGGACTATCATTACCCAGACAGCATCTGGTTTGGCGACTAGGCAGCATCGCTGGTTAGGTTAACTGCAGATTACACCAAGTAGGCACGCTTCCCTCATCCGGTTACAAGCATCCTTCACTTCTATCCCTTACAAGTACATATTAGGACCTGAAACTATGGATGGGCATTTACCTACTATCTCTGCATCCAGCTTGGTGTACAGGGGCATCCTGAGGCAATGCAGCAATTGCATTGTGTACACTGACAGCCACTTAATTCTCAAACAGACAAATGCAGTATGTGACAGATGTAGTTACACACTGACGCTGGAGGCTAGACTCTCACATACGGACACAAAAAGCAACAAACAGATTGTCAGTAACTCACGCACATAACTCACCGCACCCACAAAGTACCACATGCACAAACCCACATATGCAGAGGTGCTCACATGTAACTTACTCAACCTCAAAGGCCTCTAAGGTGCAGTCCTTGGAAACTCTGCATGCACACAAACAATTCAATTTCCATCACATCTCATAAAGACACATCTCATTATGTCTCAACTACCAAACCCATAAGGCAAAACACTCCACAACTCAATATTCTGATCATAGGAGACACCATTGTGAGACATACTGATGTCCCTCTAACCAGGCTGAATAAAGAGAAAGGAATAGCTACTTGCCTGTCAGGGGGCAGAATCCATTAAATCATGCAAACACTCAGATCACTTATCCCTAGGTACCAGTATGACTCAGTCATAGTCAGTGTGGGCATGAATGACCTGGGACGTACCTCCTTGGACTATATGAAGATAGACATGATTGAGCTCTAAGAATACATGTCACAGGCAGGTATGAGCTAAGGAGTCTGTGCACACAGCTTTAATGCTGTTGCTAAATACTGTATACTTCACCCTGAATAGATTGTATTTACTTTCAAACTGACCTTCCTTAGGTATATTTAAATGGTGCAGTTGTTGCTCGGGGAATAGGTTCGGGATGTCTTGTTACCCTGTTTAGTATAACACTATCTTGCGCCCGATGCTTTTGTCTCATTAGTCTTGAGAGTTGCACTGCCTGTAAATAATTCTTGTATATGATGCCAGCATTGTAATGATTAACCAACAAAGACAGGTTTTGCTTAATTTAGTCCTTCTATATTCTTGTCTGTATGGCTCTATATACTTTATTTAATCCCTCATTAACTATGCAACAAATCTGATAAATAATGTGGTAAGCAATACATTAATCCAGGCCTGCTACTTTCCCATTCTCAAATGTCTTTGATCTCCTAAGTTCATTCTAAAGTATCTGTGCTTGCTTACCTCTTCTGTGTCTTTTCCATTGAAGTGTTCTACATAATGCTATATCCTAAACAATGACTTATCACACTTTTCTTTACTCATAGCCTTTTGTTGAACATATTTTCCTGAGTACATCATATTCTAACCTGTTTCATTACTTTTTTCTTTTGCAAGACTGTTTTGACTCTTACTTATCTTCAAAAACATTGCGTGAGACTTATTTTGTCTTCTGTCTTCATTTTTGTTTGCATACTTTTTGTACACTTTGACTTGCTTTTTAGTGTAATCCTTGAATTACTTCTACTACCCCTATCCAGTATCAAGCATTCCAATAATGTTTTGAATTTCACTTTTTCTCATAGCTTTTTTTTTTTTTTTTAAACAAAAGTGTTGCTGAAAAGATGCCTAAAGAAACTATTTGTTTTCATTTTGCTGTTTTCACTTACCATAGCTGACACAATCAGGGATGCCATGCATTTAGAAATCGGAAGCATGCAAAAAATCCTGAAATCCCTAGGGGTGGTCAGCTGGGATGTGCTTTGCATAAAAACTGATAACATTTTCTAGAGAAAATAATTAATTTACACTGAAGTCTGGAGCCGTGGGTTTTTGATGCTCTGTGATGCATGTTAGAGCATGTTTCAACTATTTGATCCATGTACATGGCGTGTCAAGCACTGCTTGCAAGAAAGGCTTTACTTCACATTTCAAAGGACTTAGTATGACACTAGCATTAATGCTACAGAAGCATACCTCTCAACCTCTTGGTGCAAGGAAGCTGGGCAAAGCCTGAAATAATGGGGGCACAAAGAACCCAAAAATAGGAACAGACTTTAAATATTGCTCTTATAAACACAGAATGTTGCTTGAGTAACAGGATTTGTATTAGCTTGCATTTTCTGAAGGATATGAAGTCTGTAACGCAAATGTATACTATTATTTAATGACATCAATCCTCAATGACTCACCAGAAAATCACAAATTCTGTAAGAGGCAGACTAAAATAAGAGGCAAAAATTGGACATCCTGTGAAAATCTGGACAGCTGAGAAGTATGTATAGAAGCAGTAAGGAAATGTAGGACATTTTTGTGTTAACTAATTCAAATGCAAATTGTGCTCATAGTACAGAGGCAAAAATGATTTTTTCTTAAGAACCCACAATTTTTACTACTCCCTCATCTTCCAAGCCTCATGCAGTATTAACTCCTTCAAGCATTTTAAGAACTGTCCAAAACTAAATTGCTTTTTTATATTTCTGATTATTGTATATAAATGCCTAAATCTTCTAAAGTATTTGAATTCTCATATAGTCTAGAGGACAGGTTACTGTCACGATCATCTATAAAACACCCTCAGAGTGTACTTCAACCCTCAAAAGTAACAGAGCAGTTGCATCTTGAATTTAAATGAAAAAAAAATAATTAAATGTAATTTTTATATTATGACAGATAAAAATAAACTATCACTTTTACATAAAACTCCCTATTCCTTGCTTGCCTTAAGTCATCAAAATACTGTGTGTGTGTGTGTGTGTGTGTGTGTGTGTGTGTGTGTGTGTATATATATATATATATATATATATATATATATATATATATATATATATATATATATTTTCATGGCCTTGACATTAGTTAAAATATGACATCTAATAGACACATTATTTTGCCAATTGATTGATGTGCAATTGTTGCAGTTTGCCTGTTTCTGCTGGCCACTTTGACCTGAATTTGACTCTACCTATAAATGCCAAAGGCTAAGGCGTCTGTGCTCTCATCTTGTGTATAACACACTGAGTGAGCAGCACTAAAGAAGGAGATGACAGCATCTTGTGAGGATGTTGTAATATATTGTCAAAAATGTTTTCTGCTACAGTTATAAAATGACAGCAGTATAAGTTCAAATAGAGATATCTGCAATTATGATTTTATAAAAGCACACTATTGATATGGTTCATATATAATTTGAGGTTGTCAACCTGAAAAAATGATAGACATATATACTTATTGAGAACCAAGTGGCAAAACATAGGCCATCTAAAAGGCCACATAAGTCTGTTGGAGTTACCTAGAAATATACAGCCAACTGTTTTCAGCTGTTTCAAATTTACTAGTAAACTTTTCAGAAAATTATAACATGATGCTTCCCTTCAACATGGATACACACACAGACACACACACACACACACACACACACACACACACACACACACACACACAGACACACATAATTTTATTAGGGGGTCAAGCATGCATCCAGTGATTCAAAAAGCTTTTCCCCGGAGAAATGTTGAGTTTTATTTCTTAATTCTGATTTTAGCAGCAAAATGTTTCAACTAGCCTCTTAACATGTTGCTGAGGAGACAAAGCTGAACAACATTGTTGCTCATTAAAAAAAAAAGAAAGAAACAAAGCCTCCACTGCTTGGCAGGAAAATCTCCAGTGGTAACATAAGTTTCCTACAGTACAAGCAAACCTACTACCTCAATCTAACTTGTCCCACCCCACACAATGGCAAACTCCCACCAAGGGGAGCTTGCACAGTACAAGATTCCACTCATTATCATGACATGACAATGACTCCCAGTCCACCATCATGGCTAAGTAGTGAAACTTCTGTGACTCACTCCTAGACATGATGTCAGACCACAACACAGCAGACAGAGATAGAAAGACAAGTACATTAAATTAAAGTATAGATTACAAAGTAGTTCCACATAGCTGCTTAGTAAGGTATGATCTGCCTAAAACTGCTGTGATGGGTAGTGTTATTTTGTTACACAGTATCATCATCATGCTAAGCACAGGAGTGCCTACTAGATAGTGGTGTACCATTAAAAAAAAAAACAACAGGATGACCTTTGTATGCTTCATTGTACTACCCTAATTTGTGTTGGTGCTCATGAACTGGGGTAGTCTGTGGCAGGCATCATACAGAACAGATGAGTGTTCAGAACTGCATGTTACATTTATTAGGGACCACTCATAAAATGTTGCAAATACCAGTTTCAGCCCTTTGCACCCAAAGACTGTCACAGTCAACGATGTCCATTCTGATACAGCACACCTACTGTGACTCTGAAGAAATTACATAAATATCCACAAACAAACACCATGATGACCCAACCCTACCGCCCATATTCACACACACACACACACACACACACACACACACACACACACACACACACACAAAAAAAAAAAAAAAACTTTAAATGTATCCAACCGGATAGGCTTTTAAACTGTAGTTAATTTTATTACATTAAAATGGAAGTTGTAATTAGGATATTTTATTCTGTCACAGATGAAAGATAATGCATGGTATTTATTACATTGCAAAAACAGAAAAAGGAATGAAAAAATAGAAACCTGAAAAAATGTGATTTATTATTTTAGCCATTTTTCCACATTCCTGCAGCAAGCCACATGAAATTACCATAAGAAAAACAATTTTCCAAACAGTCTTAGTTGTCTATAGACTGGGTGGTCATGTTAACTGCAATACCACACAGTTGACACATGGTAGTGGACAATGGACAAACTCTGGACTCCCTGCTACAATTCTCTGCTGAACCTGCTTTTGCTTTAGAATTCCCATCTGTACCTCATAAATGCTTTGTTGTTTGACAGAAAACCGAGATTTATAGTCAGTTAATTGAAGTAAGCCCTTATATTTCTAGAAATAACTATACTTAATAAAAAATACATATAAATTATCACTTTCTTAAACTTTCCAAGTAAACGACATAATTTTTATAAAGTGTCCTTAATTTGGGGCCTATGTCCCTCATTATTCTTAGCTTTGTCCTGGATTCCCATAATAAGAGATTGAATGTTATACTACGCTCCTGTCCCTGTGAACTTAACAATGTAATTCCAGTTCTATAGCCATAAGAGAAAAACACATCACCTTAACCAAAATCACCATGCAGTTGCTGATTGCTTGAGTAGGAGTGGTTAATGTAGAGAAAGTTCAACAAACTGTAATTCAAGAAATGTGCACAACCAGGACTTTTTGGCATTGTAAAAGAAAGAACATGCCATAAGACCACATGAAAAACTTGGGATTAGAAGCAATGTAACTCATTACAGCATCACAATGCAATCAAAAGCAAATACAGACTGCTATGAAAGAGTGAAATAAATAAAATGACAAAATATATCTTTGTTATGATATCTGCAGTATTTTGTTACATTTAGGAGTGTTCATCAAATATGTGCAATTTTCAACAGTTCCATGTAGAGTTCAAAACAATTCAAACAAGATTTTTGTGCTATAATAGGTATTGCATGCCTACTTTACAAGTGCATTTATCAATCCTGGAAAACAAAGAGCATTAATGCATTTCTAACAAGGTGAATATTCAAGTTCCTCCCCACAGCCTTTTAATGGCCTCAGCCATCCCATGCGAGTAACAACATATTCTGTTTAGACGGAAATAGCAACTCAGACAAAAATAAAAAAAGAACAACACATACCAATGAGTTTAATATTGTTGTCTTCATCCAACAGCAAGTTTTCAATTTTCAAGTCTCTATGAAAAATAAAATAAAAACAAAATTGTTACCATAAAGTAAGTCATATTCTGGTTAAGCTAAACACTGCCACTTGCAAAACTTTCTAGTAGCTCATGACATCGATATGGACATTTGTCACTTCCACTACGAGTGGACAACACAAATTCATTGAGTCTCAACTCCCTGAAACTCAACACCCCCCTCCGCAAAGAACTGCATAAAAGCACAGCCCTCTGTATCCCCACACCCCACTAAATGATATATTCAACTCCATGGTTGCATTATAAGATGAGAAGGGGAGAAACACCTGAAAATGGCACTTGGTGTCGGCATAATTCCCCAACAAGGCTTTTCAATGGTAATTCTGGCATTGTCAGGGATCTGAGTTTCAGGAAGTTAAGGCTCCGGGAATTAGCATTCGTCGAGCAGTGGTGTAACAACATTCACCTGCACTGGAACATTATGAATGTTTACTGACAAAATACCTGAGGTCCACAAAAATAACTGCTGCCATAAATACTCTGATCTGTACTGAGCATTCAGTATTGTACTATATCTCCCATAATCATATAACAGAACTGTTTAACTTCTTGGTTCCAGATTTCAAGACTTCTCCTGCATACCACTTGAAAACATTTTTCAGCTTATGGTACTGTTATAATAAATACATGGTTTTCTTACACATCACTGAGTGGAAACTAGACAAGGTTCTATCTGGTCAAGTTCAAATTGACAACATTGAAACCATCTCAGCCATTTCTGTTTGCCATAAAAAAAATACTAACAGTGCTGTTCTAAGTGTGTGCCAGCAACAATTCACTTGTTTTCACATATTGTCCTTTTTGTTGTGTTGGAGAGACCATGGAAATGATATATATAAGTTTGGGAGGAGGGCATGTCCCCACATGGGGAGCACAAGGGTGATTCCTCCCTTCAAAAATGTTTACATTCTTTTCATCCAGTTTATTTCCAACCAGCTATACTTGGTCAACTAATTCCTTACAGAGTTGTAACTTGACAAATCACTGTGGAAGCTAAAGAATTGCCAATGGTTGCTGCAAAGTAGAATATACTTCCCTACACCCCACTGAGTGCAAACTGGAGGAGTGTCTATCTGATCAAGTTCAACTTGTTTTCTTTCTTTTTTTTTTTTTCCTACAGGAAATTACTGCTGACAAGATTTCTAATGGTGTCCCCACAGTGATTCATTTATTTTCACAGATTTCTCTTTTTGTCATGTTGGTGTAAGCATGAAGTTTATTTATATAAATTCGGGGTGTGGGGTAATGCCCCCCCCCCCACATGGGGATGTAGGGGAGGTTTGGCCTCTGCAAACAATGCTAATGTTTACATTTGATTTTTGTATCAGGCTGAATTCTATACCAATTCAGCTCAGCAATTTGGTTTTTCACTGACTTGTAACTTGACAACTGGTATGAAAAGTGCTACAATGAGCCCCTCTGCCATTGCTGATGTCAAGCTCCTCAATAACCTATCCCCTTCGTTCCTCCTTTTGGTTCTATGAACCTCAGTGACTGAGGGGACAGCCCATACACACAGAGGTCCCCAATAACCATGTTCAGGTTTCTAAGGGGTATATCAATAACCTGTGCACAGCTCCATCCACCCAGCCCAACATCATCCCTTTCTTTCCAAGTTCCAGCCTCTTCCAGAGGTCTAGCAGAAACATCTAGCATGACCCCCCCCCCCCACTACTGACATGTCCAGCTTTCCTGCCAGCACCATCAGATGTCCAAGCCACTAATTGAACTGGTCACCTGGGTTGTAGTCATGGTTTTATTCCTCTGCTCCACTAGACTGGCTAAGGAAAGTGCTGGAATATTATGCTTACTCTAAAAACTGTTACACTAATCCTGAACATTCTGTATATATCCTCTTATATATAATTCTTATAGCCTTGTTCAGGCTAACCTCTGTTTCTCTTTCTACATTCTAGTTTTCATTTATTATTTCATGTAAATCTATTCCTCGCTGCATTCATCATAGTGTTATACTCTGTTGCTGAACTTTGTCTATATAAGCAAAAACTTCGAAACAATAAAATCATTGTCTTTTACATCCTCTCACAGTAAACTTTGCATATTTTGTACAAAACACTGTAAAGTTGTACATTTTGGAATCATTCTTCTGCCTTCCTGGCCCAGGTTGTGGCTAAGAAGGGCATAAGGGTCACTAATAGACAAATCTTACAGAAAATAAAACATCTATTAACTCTTTTTACATCAACACAGACTGCATATTTAACATGTTCAAATGAAAAAAAATTATATGAACAAATGGAGTTACACTTAAACATGAAAACATTGTTTTGATTTTCAAAACCGATTTGAATAACACTGTTGTTACTAAATTATGCAATATAAAACAAAGCATGTATAATTTCATCCTTATTTGTCTTTTTGTTCTTTTTTTCCCTTTTTCTATTCTTTTGTTATCTGGTCTCCTTTTAAAGGTTTATAGCTTCATGGGGAGTTACTAGGCATGCAGTCTAGTCATAGACCCTTGAAGAGCCTTGCCTATTGTCCCAATTGTCCCTGATCACTGTCTGGTTCACTGACTTACTGACACAGCAGGTAAATGGAAGCTAAGGGAATCAAACTCATGAAGTCCTACCAAACATGTCTTGACTATGAAGCAAACCAAACAATGAACTTGATGTAGCATCAAGTAACAGAACTAGAAAAGGTGAATGAAACTTACCTAATGTAAACAATGTAGAAAATATGAATGTAAATCTAGAAAATGACATTTTTTTAATTAACTGAACAAAAATTATAGTATGTTTACACAACTGGACTTGCTTTGTAAATGTGAGATATGAGAAGCTTCGTTCTCAAAGTAAGACTTTATCTCAGTTCCTCAACAGAAACAGAAATTCAGTCAGTTACAATGCAAGTCTGAATGCTGTCACAACTAAACACTAGAGAGGTTAGCAACAATGACAGAAAAATAGAACTCAAGTGATTGCAGTGATGGAAATTTGTGCACTGGCAGAATGATGCAGCATTTCTTATTTGGCACAGTAAATTGTGGATGGCTTCCCAAACTAGCAAGTGGTTTATCCTGGAGTACACTTGTTACTTAACAAAGGAATTTTCTTCATATAGTAATCTACCCCATCCTTGTATTTTCACTCTAGTTGGGGTGCTTTATAAGTATATAAATGAGGTACCCTGTTTTTCTCTTGTTTTTCCGCTACACATTTGCATGCCACAAATGTTTTCCAGCTCCTGTAACTAATTCTGTACATAGTACATACACACCTGACGCAGACACAGAGAGTTTCTAATCTCACACACAAGAAAATTGTCACACTCACCCTGCTAGACGGACATGTATTGCTCCTGAGGTGGTCTGTACCCATTAGTGACATACCAAACACTGCTTACCAGTACAGAGCAGGTGCAATGGTTAGTCTGTATTCCAGCATGCTTACCCACACACCTATCTGTTTGATGACACACCATGCGAGGGCAGGGGTAGGACAGCTGATCACTTCATAAGTGAACTAATTTGCCTGACAATGAGCAATTGATCCTAAAGGGCCGTGAACCTCATTTAAGCATGTGCTCTAGCCACTGAGCTTCTTACTAATCACTACAGTTTGCTGATAATTCACACACACATTTATAACTTGCACATCAGATACACTATAACTGTGTACTACTGCTGCATGCCTCACTACAGGATGTCATATAATGAAGGAAGACAAAAAGGTACACTACTGTAATACACCTGGTGTCCAGCCATATATGTTTGTGTGATTCCACAGGTTCAGAAGTTTATATTGTAATATCCAGACCACTTGCCGACAGACCAGGCTGCATGTCAGCAATCACACAGCATGGTAATGAAACAGCTGAAATCAAACACCAGAATTCAAGCTGTAAGGCCTTCTTGTCTGCAATGTCTGTTCTAGCTTGTATGAAGTTTGCTGGCTTAAGATCTACATATTCATCTTTTCTAACATGGAAATGCTTGGCTAATAAGTTTTTCTAAAATCCATGACAATGCTGAATGTTATGCCTTTCAATGAAGCTCACAGAAGCAGGTGAAAAATAAATCAATTACTGGTACCATATAACTTTCTTCTTCAATGAAGCATAGTGGTTGGTGTTAAAAGAATTTGCTTCTCCAACTGCTTTGTTTTGGGAAATGGCACACACTTCCTTAACAGACTGCCAGTGTTTTCATGATTTTGACAAACTGTATTTGAAACTTTTCAGAAAACACCTGCATTTTGCTATGCAAAATGATCATGATACAGTAAGGCAATGTGTTTCGCTCAAACAATAATTAAATTACCAGCACAGACACTAAGAAATCTGGATAATATTTACAAAATAGCTCTGTGATAACAGTAAACTCAGAACAAGCAAATGTTCCAGCCACATCCAATGACTGGAAAGGAAATTACTCTTTAACTGTATACAGGTGGGAATGACCTAAATAAGAAACTAATCTACTGAACGAATACACATGCGCATACAGGGTTTGCAGTTCACTGAATTCCATAATGTAGTGACAGTTGTTTGGTATCACTTTACTCTGTTACTTGATAAACCACACTTTAGTGACAAAAAACAGTTCTTTGGAATATTAAGTAGTAATTACAGAGACAGACAGTGAGATTAATGACATTCATATGAGATAAAATTATTAGAAAAAATCTAAGTTGCATTCATACTCAGCATATTTAATATGTTTTTTTCCTGAAAAGGATAACTTGAACTTTGAACTCAGGACTTAGAGATACATCATACAATTCTTTAAGCTGATTATTTCAAAGTGTTGACTTATGAGTGGTTTAGCACACCATAAACTAGTGAGACTACATAATACTTAAGCAATAACCAACTACGTGGTGTGGTATATTGAAGATTTACCCACGCTTGGTGTGGTTGAATCACGAGGGCAAAGTCCGAGGGATTAAAAAATGGCAACCGTGGGTAAATCTTCAATATACCACAACCACAGAGTCGGTTATTGCTATTATACAATGACATTATTTAAGAAAAAAAAAAACTTACTTTTCTTAAATAATGTCTTTGTATAATGGGGGGTTGCTGTTCTTTCACCAGTTGTGGTATACTGATTCTGCTTTTTGATGTACTGCGCATGCATTTGAGACTTGTGTTCCCACGCATACCCAGTACATCAAGGCTTTGAGGCAGAAGCAATGGAGAAAAGAAAGTCTCCGTTCCACCGTTTTCTCTCTTTTTTATTTTTATTGTCAGAAAAAAAAGATTTTGGGGCAGTTTATACCAATGGAAAAAAGTCCTGGTAACCGGACCTTTTTCTGTTGATATATTGTGGGATTTACAACGGGCACGTTGGTTGGGCTGGCCAATCAGCGTGCATGTTTTAGAATATTAATAGGGAGGAATTGTATAATTATAATTTTGCTATGGAAAGTTAGCTCCTTACTTCAAGAAAAGTTGGTTAAAAACATACAATTCAAAAACAGCATGTAGGTTTGTGTGTGTGTGTGTGTGTGTGTGTGTGTGTGTGTGTGTGTGTGTGTGTGTGTGTGTGTGTGTATGTGTGCGTGTGTGTGTGTGTGTGAGTGAGTGTCTGCGTGCATATGTGCACATTTGTGTTTTTGTGTCTGTGTGCCTGAGTGTGTGTGTGCGTGTATGTGTGTGTGTGTGTGTGTGTGTGTGTGTGTGTGTGTGTGTGTGTGTGTGTGAGTGAGTGTCTGCATATGTGCGTATTTGTGTTTTTGTGTCTGTGTGCCTGTGTGTGTGTGTGCGTGTGTGTGTGTGTGTGTGTGTGTGTGTGAGTGAGTGTCTGCATATGTGCGTATTTGTGTTTTTGTGTCTGTCTGCCTGTGTGTGTGTGTGTGTGTGTGTGTGCGTGCGTGCGTGCGTGCGTGCGTGTGTGCGTGTGTGTGTGTGTATGTGTGTGTGTGTGTGTGTGTGTGTGTGTGTGTGTGTGTGTGTGTGTGTGCGTGTGTGTGTGTGAGAGGAGACGGTGAGGGTGTGTCCGTGTACATACATATATGTGTGTATTCCCACACCTGAGTGAGTGATGATGTGCATGCATGTATATATGTATGTGGCATGGGAATGCGTGAACGCATCTTATTAATACTGGCATCCTAACTAGGATGATCTGTATCTTACTGACAAACATCCTAAACAAGACAGTATGTATCTTACTAATACAATGACAGCCTAACCAGGACAGTATGTATCTTACTAATACAATGACAGCCTAACCAGGACTGTATGTATCTTACCGATAAACATCCTAAAGGACAGTATGTATCATACTGATACTGACATCCTAACCGGGACTGTATGTATGTTGCTCATAAACATCCTAACCAGGACATTATGAATCTGACTGATACTATATCCTAAGCATGACAGTATGTATCTTACCGATAAACATCCTAACCAGGACAGTATGTATTATACTGATACTGTCATCCTAACCAGGACAGGATGTATCTTACTAATACAATGACACCCTAACCAGGACTGTATGTATCTTACTGATAAACATCCTAAAGGACAGTATGTATCATACTGATACCGACATCCAAACCAGGACTGTATGTATGTTACTCATAAACATCCTAACCAGGACTTTCTGAATCTGACTGATACTATATCCTAAGCATGACAGTGTGTATGTTACTGATAAACATCCTAACCAAGACAGTATGTATCTTACTAATACAATGACACCCTAACCAGGACTGTATGTATCTTACAGATAAACATCCTAACCAGGACTGTATGTATCTTACCGATAAACATCCTAACCAGGACTGTATGTATCTGACTGATAAACATCCTAACCAGGACAGTATGTATCTTACTGATAAACATCCTAATCAGGACAGTATGCATCTTACTGATCCTGACATCCTAACCAGGACTGTTTGGATCTTTCTGATAAACATCCTAACCAGGATGGTATGTATCTTACTGATACTATATCCAAACCAGGACTGTATGTATCTTACAGATAAACATCCTAACAAGGACTATATGTATCTTCCTGATAAACATCGTAACCAGGACTGTATTTATCTTACTGATACTATATCCAAACCAGGACTGTACGTATCTTACTGATAAACATCCTAACCAGGACTGTATGTATCTTACTGATAAACATCCTAACCAGGACTGTATGTATCTTACTGATCCTGACATCCTAACCAGGACTGTTTGTATCTTTCTAATAAACATTCTAACCAGGACTGTATGTATCTTACTGATAAACATCCTAACCAGGACTGTAAGTATCTTACTGATAAACATCCTAACCGGGACTTTATGTATCTTACTGATAAACATTACAGTGTAAGAAACGTCTCTGTGTGGAAGATTTTCAGTCCATATATTTCTAGTTAATCACTGTATATTAATCAGATCACTCAATAGTAGTAGAAGTAGCGAACGTAAACTCGTCAAGTCAAAAAGTAATAATAGAAAATATACAATTCTACAGCATTACTTCGCTACTTCTACTACTATTGAGTGATCTGATTAATATACAGTGATTAACTAGAAATATATGGACTGAAAATCTTCCACACAGAGAAGTTTCTTACACTGTTTTGTTTTTAGACCCACTACACTTTAGTGGGTTGTTTTGAGACTTTGGGGATACCACGGAGATTACTTGTTTTTTACTGATAAACATTCTAACCAGGACAATATGTATCTTACTGATAAACATCCTAACCAGGACTGTATGTATCTTACTGATAAACATCCTAACCAGGACAGTATGTATTTTACTGATAAACTTCCTAACCTGGACTGTATGTATCTTACTGATAAACATCCTAACCAGGGCTTTATGTATCTTACTGATAAACATCCTAACCAGGACTGTATGTATTGTACTGATAAACATCCTAACCAGGACTGCATGTATCTTACTGATAAACGTCCTAACCAAGACAGTATGTAACTTACTGATAAACATCCTAAATGGGACTATATGTATCTTACTGATACCATATCCTAACCAGGACTGTATGTATCTTACTGATACCATATCCTAACCAGGACTGTATGTATCTTACTGATACTGACATCCTAACCAGGACTGTATGTATCTTACTGATATTGACATCCTAACCAGGACTGTATGTATCTTACTGATAAACATCCTAACCAGGACTGCATGTATGTTACTGATAAACATCCTAACCAGGACTGTATATATCTTACCGATAGTATATCCAAACGAAGACTGTATGTATCTTACTGATAAACATCCTATCCAGGACTGTATGTATCTTACTGATAAACATCCTAACCAGGACTCTATGTATGTTACTGATAAACATCCTAACCAGGACTGTACGTATGTTACTGATACTATATCCTACAAAAAAAAAACAAAAAAAAAAAAACAAATAATCAGAAGCCAAAGAACAGACCAACCACCTTGTGAACCACAATTTATTCCAATATGTTGAGCGCTTTCTTCCCCACTAAAGGGACTTCCTCAGAACAATGTAAAACAAACACCCAGCTCTTTTTGTACTTCACCCTAATTAAACAATTAAGTCACTAATTGTTAAAACCATCAAAAAATACATCAAGTTATACATTTAAAAATACATTTAAAACAGACTTTTTGGCTTCTGATTTATTTGGTATTTTTTTCTTTTTTTGTGGCTTGTCGTTTTTGCCAGAGGAATGTATACTTCCACCTCTAATGGAGAAATATTGGAACTGTTACAGCAGATAAACCAGCAACTGGCAGTCCACACATCACAAATCAAGGTGTTAATGGACAAACCAGGGACTTCGGCCAATATTTTTGGCAGTCTTGGTTATCCTCTAATCCAGCCTTCACCATCATCCATGCTTGATTCAGCTCCTGGTTTGTCTTTTCAAGACAGACAGATCAGTATTAATGAAGAAAATCTGGAAGTAAGGAATAGTACTGCATCTCAAAGTGTTAACTGTTGGAAAGAAAATACATTTTTATTCCAAAAGGGTGATACAGTGGACATATCCAATCAGCAGCATGAAATTGCTATGGAGGAGAAGTTTAAATGTTTTTGAGAAAGATTTGTTAGCATTCAAAAAATTTCAAACTTCAAATGGAGAATGCATATTTGGGAAGAAATATAGAACTATAGCAGGTTCCGCGAGGTCTTAGACTATGGAGGTACCCAAATGGAGTAAGTGAGAACAGTGAAATGTTGGATGAATTACATGCCATTTTCAACAAGACTGGTATTGAACTAATGAAGATTATGATAAAATTCAATAGTGTCAAGTTGAAAGACATGGTTAAACATTTGGAAGAACTCAACAGGTCCATTCAGACTGACTTAGCAGGTTCCCAGTGTCAAGTAATGCTCCATGGTATTTTATGTTCAGTAAATGAACAATGTAATACTGTGTTTGCCTGTAAAACAAATAAAATCAAAAGGGATATTCGTGAATATCAAGATAAGGTCACTTATCCCTTGTCGCCAGGTCACCAAGGCAACGAGCAACAACGGGTCAATGACCGAGGGTTTAATTCAGCGGAAATTACGCGAAACGCAAGGAAACATCAGGGTGAGCAACGTCCAAGATTGCAGTCTGGCACCAACATAGAGGAGGCAGTTCGGCATTCTGAGTGGCTCTGGGGGAAAGCACAAACTTACAACTAGCAGGGCAACAATTTCAGGGATTATGGTGCTCAGGGAGCAAGACCTAAAGGTCCAAGGACCCAGAATGTATGACATAGTCGTCATGCTGATGTCGTTGGGAGGTCCCAACCTGAAGGAATTGTAAGTTTATGTGGTTTTAATAACAGAGTCATTGTTGGCTTGGGCGAATCATCTAATTTTTACTTGCAGATTAATGTTGGTGTGACTGGCACAAGTTTGGTCGAGAGTGTGGGTCGTAAATGGAATGGGGTGAGTGCTAATTCGCAATCATCCATTAAAAGCAAATTTACTGAATTAACTCCCGAAGTTGTTTTTGGGACTGAAACTTGAAAACGCTGATTGTTTAAGTGACTTTTCAATTTATAGCTTTACTGGACAAGTAAATGAGTTAGAATTCAACAATGTTGATGGTATCTTGGATCATGTATGTGTATTGGATTCAGGGGGCAATATTAATAATCCTACTATTTTCAATGCAAATAGTAATAGAGCGGAGTCTGGTGTTATGTATAGGCATACTGAATGAAATAGTGATGCAAGCAGTATGTAAAGCATCAATAATGGTAATATAATATCAAATGAATTGTCTGTTTCCCAAGAGCTAAGTCAAGGTGTTGAATTGGAAATATTGTTACAGGTCATGAATGATGAAATTGGTTTGGAGCATGTGATTATTTGTAATGATAAAAAAGATTTTAAAATGTATAATTATTCATGTTTTGATTTAACTGCTAACCATGCCAATTTATTGGCATAAGGTTACACCTTTCTTCCTAGCAGAAAAGGAAATGTAGTAAACACATTAATTGATCTCAAGTGTTATACTAGAAAATTAAATTTGAGAGTTTGGTTTAATTCCAGTGGTGAGTTACACAATGAATGTAAAGAAGAGCTAAAAAAAAAAACAAGTGTATTCAATCCACCCTTAAACAATGTGGTTGGCTTATTTGAAAAACAAATGTGTGAAAAAGACATAAGGTACTTTTATGGTGATAATGTGAGGAGTAATGAGTTAGTGAAATCTGTAAAAATTTAAATAATGAAGAAGAGGAATTGTTGGGTAGAGTTATAAATAATAAAGATGTACGATTTATGAAACCTGACAAAGGCAACGACATTGTAGTCATGAATAAAGGGGACTATTTAAATGGGATGAATGCCCTACTGTTGGATGGTACTTATGAAGAGAGTTCCCTAAATGAAGTTAAAGTTGCTCACCACAAAATAGATTTACTGTTAAGTGACATGTTGTTCCAAGGACAAATTAATGAATCTGATTATTTTTACATGTTAAATGAACATTCCATGGTGTCTAATATATTTGGTATTCCGAAAATCCACAAAGGCCTGAAAAATCCTAAATTCAGGCCTATTGTGGACGGAAAAAGATCCAAAGCTTGCTTTATCAGTAAATATCTGAATAATAAATTGCAAAGAAGTTTGGAGAAATCTACTTACATTAGTAAAGATTCATGGCAGTTTTTGGGAAAGTTAAAAGCGATTGAAGTTACCCCTGATTTAATTTTGGTGTCTGTGGATGTAACCAATCTTTTTTCTGTTATACTTCATGAAATACGATTATCATGGGTTGAACAGCAATTGAATAAGACCCACATTTTTGACCAAGATCAGATTAATAAGTTCATCACATTGATGGAGGTAGTTTTAAATACTAATTATATTTTTTGAAGGCCAGTATTATAGACAGATGAAGGGTGTAGCAATGGGGGCAGCATGAGTCCTCATTTTTGCGAACCTGGTCATGTCATTTTGGGAACAGGAATTCCTAATGAAAAGTTCTTTTGAAACAGACATAGTGCATTATATTAGAATTCTGGATGACCTGTCTTTATTTGGAGAAGAACTGAGCAAAGATTAATAGAACTTTTAGAATATATAAATAAACAAGTCAGTTGAATTTTTAAAATTTACTTATGAGTACAATAAAGTAAAAATCACCTAGCTGGACATTGTCCTGCACATTGACAATAAACAAAAAGTTTATTACTAATATCTACAGAAAATCTACCTTTTCTAATTCATATTTGGATTATACCAGCTGGCACCTGCACCATCAAAAGAAATCTGTAGTCAAGGGTCAATTGGTGCAGGCAGCCAGAATGGTCAACCAATATGAAGATTTTCTATGTGAGGTGGATTTCATATTGTAGATGTTCAGACAGAGAGGTTGCGCAAATAACACGTTGTCAGCTATATCCACAGAGGTAAAAAAAAAACGGGATATGGGGATGTATAAGCCCATTTCGGATTATGCAAACAATGTTTACTTAGGGGGAGCAGTTTCAAAGGTGGGCAACACAGACAATACCAATATATGTATGAGTTTAATAATAACATACAATAGTGAAGCCAGTATTATAACTGATATTATTCAAAGAAATTGGGAGATATTACAATTTGATGAGAATATTGCACAGAAGGTTGGCAGAACCCCCAAAATAGTATATAGGAAAGACAGATCTTTCAAGAACATTTTATAAAGGAGGGATGAGAAGGTAACAGTCAACATAGCCATGGGTTATTTCAAGTGCAATAGCTGTATGTACTATTCAATCATTTTGAAAACAGGGAAAGATTTTAAGTTTTAAATGTTGTTGTTGCTGTCTTTCAGCTTTTCCCGGTTAGGCGTCGCCACAGCGGAACTCCGGTCCGCTAATGATTGGCAGTAGATTTTGACGAACGCTGAGGTGCCAGCTTGACGTTCAACCTTCAACGAAGGCACACCCATTTATGCATGTCTTTCGAACCCCCACCCAACCGCGGGGAGGACATGCAGATTTTAAGTTAAATGGAAGAACAATATGTATAAATGGACATTTTAACTGTAATTCCACCAATGTGACATATATGGCTAAATGTCAGGACTGCCCTGTATTTTATAGTGGGAAAACCTGTAGGAAATTTAAAGTCAGGATAGGTGAACATCTAGGTGACATAAGGAATAATAGAATCACAAGTCCATTGTAGAGACATACATACAAATGCTAGGACATAAGTTTAAATTTATGGTGATGCAACAGCTGCAAAAAGATGTGCAGGGAAGAATATTAGATGTGCATCTAGATATTATGGAATTAAAATGGCAACTGTTTTTAAATACTTCCTATTACCCTGGAATAAATGAAATGATCACTACTTCTAGTATTTTAAAGTTGCGTAATATTTTGGGGTAAATGAGGGACATATAAATGATGTTGGTAACCCAACATTATTATTTTTTATATATTATTTATATATAAAAATAATGAAGCATCCATGTTAAAGTTTTTAATCACAATTTGTGAATGTGTTTCATCTCTTTTAAATGTATTTTTAAACGTATTACTTCATGTATTTTTTTGATGGTATTAATAATTAGTGACTTAATTGTTTAATCAGGGTGCAGTATAAAAAGAGCTGGGTGTTTGTTTTATACTGTTCTGAGGAGGTCCCTTTAGTGGGGAAGAAAGCGCTAAACATATTGGAATAAATCGTGGTTCACAAGGTGGTTGGTCTGTACTTTTTGGCTTTTGATACTATATCCTAACCAGGTCTGTATGTATGTTACTAATAAACATCCTAACCAGGACTGAATGTGTCTTACTGATACTGACATCCTAACCAGGACTGTATGGATCTTACTGATACTGACATCCTAACCAGGACTGTATGTATGTTACTGATAAACATCCTAACCAGGACTATATGTATCTTACTGATACTGACATCCTAACCAGGACTGTATGTATCTTACTGATAAACATCCTAACCAGGACTATATGTATCTTACTGATACTGACATCCTAACCAGGACTGTATGCATCTAACTGATAAACATCCTAACCAGGACTGTATGTATCTTACTGATAAACATCCTAACCAGGACTGAATGTATCTTACTGATACTGACATCCTAATCAGGACTGTATGTATGTTACTGATAAACATTCTAACCAGGACTGTATGTATCTTACTGATACTGACATCCTAACCAGGACTGTATGTATCTGACTGATAAACATCCTAACCGGGACTGTATGTATCTTACTGATACTGACATCCTAACCTGGACTGTATGTATCTGACTGATAAACATCCTAACCAGAACTGTATGTATCTTACTGATAAACATCCTAACCAGGACTGTATGTATGTTACTGATAAACATCCTAACCAGGACTGAATGTATCTTACTGATACTGACATCCTAATCAGGACTGTATGTATGTTACTGATAAACATCCTAACCAGGACTGTATGTATCTTACTGATACTGACATCCTAACCAGGACTGTATGTATCTGACTGATAAACATCCTAACCGGGACTGTATGTATCTTACTGATACTGACATCCTAACCTGGACTGTATGTATCTTACTGATAAACATCCTAACCAGGAATGTATGTATCTTGCTTATACTGTCATACTACCCAGGACTGTATGTACCTTACTGATAATCATCCTAACTGGGACTGTATGTATCTTACTGATAAACATCCTAACCAGAACTGTATGTATCTTACTGATAAACATCATAACCAGGACTGTATGTATCTTACCGATAAACATCCTAACCAGGACAGTATTTATCTTACTGATAAACATTCTAACCAGGACTGTATGTATGTTACTGATAAACATCCTAACCGGGACTGTATGTATCTTACTGATAAACATCCTAACCAGGACTGTATGTATGTTACTGATAAACATCCTAACCGGGGCTGTATGTATCTTACTGATAAACATCCTAACCAGGAATGTATGTATCTTACTGATACTGACATCCTAACCTGGACTGTATGTATCTTACTGATAAACATCCTAACCAGGAATGTATGTATCTTGCTTATACTGTCATACTACCCAGGACTGTATGTACCTTACTGATAATCATCCTAACTGGGACTGTATGTATCTTACTGATAAACATCCTAACCAGAACTGTATGTATCTTACTGATAAAACTCCTAACCAGGACTGTATGTATCTTACTGATACTGACATCCTAACCTGGACTGTATGTATCTTACTGATAAACATCCTAACCAGGAATGTATGTATCTTGCTTATACTGTCATACTACCCAGGACTGTATGTACCTTACTGATAATCATCCTAACTGGGACTGTATGTATCTTACTGATAAACATCCTAACCAGAACTGTACGTATCTTACTGATAAACATCCTAACCAGGACTGTATGTATCTTACCGATAAACATCCTAACCAGGACAGTATGTATCTTACTGATAAACATTCTAACCAGGACTGTATGTATGTTACTGATAAACATCCTAACCGGGACTGTATGTATCTTACTGATAAACATCCTAACCAGGACTGTATGTATGTTACTGATAAACATCCTAACCGGGACTGTATGTATCTTACTGATAAACATCCTAACCAGGACTTTATGTATCTTACTGAAACTATATCCTAACCAGGACTGTATGTATCTTACTGATAAACATTCTAACCAGTACTGTATATAAACAGCCTAAATGGGACTTTAAGTATCTTAATGATAAACATCCTAACCAGGACTGTATGTATCTTACTGATACTATATCCTAACCAGGACTGAATGTTTCTTACTGATACTGACATCCTAACCAGGACTGTATGTATCTGACTGATAAACATCCTAACTGGGACTGTATGTATCTTACTGATATTGACATCCTAAACAGGACTCTATGTATCTTACTGATAAACATCCTAACCAGGACTGTATGCATCTTACCGATAAATATCCTAACCAGGACAGTATGTATCTTACTGATAAACATTCTAACTAGTACTGTATATAAACAGCCTAACTGGGACTTTAAGTATCTTACCGATAAATATCCTAATCAGGACTGTATGTATCTTACTGATAAACAACCTAACCAGGACTGTATGCATCTTACTGATAAACATCCTAACCAGGACTGTATGCATCTTACTGATAAACATTCTAACCAGGACTGTATGTATGTTACTGATAAACATCCTAACCAGGACTGTATGTACCTTACTGATAAACATCCTAACCAGGACTGTATGTATCTTACTGATGCTATATCCTAACCAGGACTGTATGTATCTTACTGATGCTATATCCTAATCAGGACTGTATGTATCTTACTGATACTATATCCTAATCAGGACTGTATGTATCTTACTGATACTATAGCCTAACCAGGACTGTATGTATGTCATTCATAAACATCCTAACCAGGATTGTATGTATCTTACTGATAAACATCCTAACCAGGACTGTATGTATCTTACTGATAAACATCCTAACCTGTATGTATCTTACTGATACTATATGCTAACCAGGACTGTATGTATGGTACTGATATTGACATCCTAACCAAGACTGTATATATCTTACTGATAAACATCTTAACCAGGACTGTATGTATCTTACTTATACTGACATCCTAACTAGGACTGTATGTATCTTACTGGTACTATAGCCTAACCAGGACTGTATGTATCTTACTGATAAACATCCTAACCAGGACTGCATTTATGTTACTGAAAAATATCCTAAACAGGACTGTATGAATCTTACAGATACTATATCCTAAACAGGACTGTATGGATCTTACTGATAAACATCCTAACCAGGACTGTATGTATGTTACTGACAAACATCCTAACCAGCTCTGTATGTATGTTACTGATAAACATCCTAAACAGGACTGTATGTATCTTACTGATAAACATCCTAACCAGGACTGTATGCATCTTACTGATAAACATTCTAACCAGGACTGTATGTATGTTACTGATAAATATCCTAACCAGGACTGTATGTACCTTACTAATAAACATCCTAACCAGGACTGTATGTATCTTACTGATAAACATCCTACCCAGGACTGTATGTATGTTACTGATAAACATCCTAACCAGGACTGTATGTACCTTACTGATAAACATCCTAACCAGGACTGTATGTATCTTACTGATGCTACATCCTAGCCAGGACTATATGTATCTTACTGATACTGACATCCTAACCTGGACGGTATGTATCTTACTAATATTGACATCCTAACCAAGACTGTATGTATCTTACTGATAAACATCCTAACCAGGACTGTATGTATCTTGCTTATACTGTCATCCTACCCAGGACTGTATGTATCTTGCTGATACTGACATCCTAACCTGGACGGTATGTATCTTACTAATATTGACATCCTAACCAAGACTGTATGTATCTTACTGATAAAAATCCTAACCAGGACTGTATGTATCTTACTGATGCTATATCCTAACCAGGACTGTATGTATGTTATTCATAAACATCCTAACCAGGATTGTATGTATCTTACTGATAAACATCCTAATCAGGACTGTATGTATCTTACTGATAAACATCCTAACCTGTATGTATCTTACTGATACTATATGCTAACCAGGACTGTATGTATGGTACTAATATTGACATCCTAACCAAGACTGTATATATCTTACTGATAAACATCTTAACCAGGACTGTATGTATCTTACTTATACTGACATCCTAACTAGGACTGTATGTATCTTACTGGTACTATAGCCTAACCAGGACTGTATGTATCTTACTGATAAACATCATAACCAGGACTGCATTTATCTTACTGATAAATATCCTAAACAGGACTGTATGAATCTTACAGATACTATATCCTAAACAGGACTGTATGGATCTTACTGATAAACATCCTAACCAGGACTGTATGTATCTTACTGACAAACATCCCAACCAGCTCTGTATGTATGTTACTGATAAACATCCTAAACAGGACTGTATGTATCTTACTGATAAACATCCTAACCAGGACTGTATGCATCTTACTGATAAACATCCTAACCAGGATTGTATGTATCTTACTGATATTGACATCCTAACCAATACTGTATGTATCTTACTGATAAACATCCTAACCAGGACTGTATGTATCTTACTGATGCTACATCCTAGCCAGGACTATATGTATGTTACTGATACTGACATCCTAACCTGGACGGTATGTATCTTACTAATATTGACATCCTAACCAAGACTGTATGTATCTTACTGATAAACATCCTAACCAGGACTGTATGTATCTTGCTTATACTGTCATCCTACCCAGGACTGTATGTATCTTACTGATAAACATCCTAACCGGGACTGTATGTACCTTACTGATAAACATCCTAACCAGGACTGTATGTATCTTACTGATATTGACATCCTAACCAAGACTGTAGGTATCTTACTGATAAACATCCTAACCAGGACTGTATGTATCTTACTGATAAACATCCTAACCAGGACTGTATGTATCTTACTGATGCTACATCCTAACCAGGACTGTATTTATCTTACTGATATTGACATGCTAACCAAGACTGTATGTATTTTACTGATAAACATCCTAACCAGGACTGTATGCATCTTACTAGTAAACATTCTAACCAGGACTGTATGTATCTTACTGATATACATCCTAACCGGGACGGTATGTATCTTACTGATAAACATGCTAACCAGGACTGTATGTATCTTACTGATAAACATCCTAACCAGGACTGTATGTATCTTATTGATAAACATCCTAACCAGGACAGTTTGTATCTTACTGATAAACATTCTAACCAGGACTGTTTGTATGTTACTGATAAACATCCTAACTGGGACTTTATGTATCTTAATGATAAACATCCTAACCAGGACTGCATGTATCGTACTGATACTACATCCCAACCAGGACTGTATGTATCTTACAGATAAACATACTAACCAGGACAGTATGTATGTTACTGATAAACATCCTAACAGGGACTCTCTGTATCTTACTGATAAATATCCTAACCAGGACTTTATGTGTCTCACTGATACTATATCCTAACCAGGACTGTATGTATCTTACTGATATTGACATCCTAACCAGGACTGTATGTATCTTACTGATAAACATACCAACCAGGACTGTATGCATCTTACTGATATTGACATCCTAACCAGGACTGTATGTATATTACAGATAAACATCCTAACCAGGACTGTATATATGTTACTGATAAACATCCTACCCAGGACTGTATGTATGTTACAGATAAACATCCTATCCAGGACTGTATGTATCTTACTGATACTGACATCCTCACCAGGACTGTATGTATGTTACTGATAAACATCCTAACCACGACTGTATGTATCTTACTGATAAACATCCTAACCAGGACTGTATGTATATTACTGATGCTATATCCTAACCAGGACTGTATGTATCTTACTGATGCTATATCCTAATCAGGACTGTATGTATCTTACTGATACTATAGCCTAACCAGGACTGTATGTATGTTATTCATAAACATCCTAACCAGGACTGTATGTATCTTACTGATAAACATCCTAACCAGGACTGTATATATATTACTGATAAACATTCTAACCAGTACTATATATAAACAGCCTAACTGGGACTTTAAGAATCTTAATGATAAACATCCCAACCAGGACTGTATGTATCTTACTGATACTATATCCTAACCAGGACTGAATGTTTCTTACTGATACTGACATCCTAACCAGGACTGTATGTATCTGACTGATAAACATCCTAACTGGGACTGTATGTATCTTACTGATATTGACATCCTAAACAGGACTCTATGTATCTTACTGATAAACATCCTAACCAGGACTGTATGTATCTTACTTATACTGACATCCTAACTAGGACTGTATGTATCTTACTGGTAATATAGCCTAACCAGGACTGTATGTATCTTACTGATAAACATCCTAACCAGGACTGCATTTATCTTACTGATAAATATCCTAAACAGGACTGTATGAATCTTACAGATACTATATCCTAAACAGGACTGTATGGATCTTACTGATAAACATCCTAACCAGGACTGTATGTATGTTACTGACAAACATCCTAACCAGCTCTGTATGTATGTTACTGATAAACATCCTAAACAGGACTGTATGTATCTTACTGATAAACATCCTAACCAGGACTGTATGCATCTTACTGATAAACATCCTAACCAGGACTGTATGCATCTTACTGATAAACATTCTAACCAGGACTGTATGTATGTTACTGATAAACATCCTAACCACGACTGTATGTACCTTACTGATAAACATCCTAACCAGGACTGTATGTATCTTACTGATGCTATATCCTAACCAGGACTGTATGTATCTTACTGATGCTATATCCTAATCAGGACTGTATGTATCTTACTGATACTATAGCCTAACCAGGACTGTATGTATGTTATTCATAAACATCCTAACCAGGATTGTATGTATCTTACTGATAAACATCCTAACCAGGACTGTATGTATCTTACTGATAAACATCCTAACCTGTATGTATCTTACTGATACTACATGCTAACCAGGACTGTATGTATGGTACTGATATTGACATCCTAACCAAGACTGTATATATCTTACTGATAAACATCTTAACCAGGACTGTATGTATCTTACTTATACTGATATCCTAACTAGGACTGTATGTATCTTACTGGTACTATAGCCTAACCAGGACTGTATGTATCTTACTGATAAACATCCTAACCAGGACTGCATTTATCTTACTGATAAATATCCTAAACAGGACTGTATGAATCTTACAGATACTATATCCTAAACAGGACTGTATGGGTCTTACTGATAAACATCCTAACCAGGACTGTATGTATGTTACTGACAAACATCCTAACTAGCTCTGTATGTATGTTACTGATAAACATCCTAAACAGGACTGTATGTATCTTACTGATAAACATCCTAACCAGGACTGTATGCATCTTACTGATAAACATTCTAACCAGGACTGTATGTATGTTACTGATAAACATCCTAACCAGGACTGTATGTACCTTACTAATAAACATCCTAACCAGGACTGTATGTATCTTACTGATAAACATCCTAACCAGGACTGTATGTATGTTACTGATAAACATCCTAACCAGGACTGTATGTACCTTACTGATAAACATCCTAACCAGGACTGTATGTATCTTACTGATATTGACATCCTAACCAAGACTGTATGTATCTTACTGATAAACATCCTGACCAGGACTGTATGTATCTTACTGATGCTACATCCTAGCCAGGTCTATATGTATCTTACTGATACTGACATCCTAACCTGGACGGTATGTATCTTACTAATATTGACATCCTAACCAAGACTGTATGTATCTTACTGATAAACATCCTAACCAGGACTGTATGTATCTTGCTTATACTGTCATCCTACCCAGGACTGTATGTATCTTACTGATACTGACATCCTAACCTGGACGGTATGTATCTTACTAATATTGACATCCTAACCAAGACTGTATGTATCTTACTGATAAAAATCCTAACCAGGACTGTATGTATCTTACTGATGCTATATCCTAACCAGGACTGTATGTATGTTATTCATAAACATCCTAACCAGGATTGTATGTATCTTACTGATAAACATCCTAACCAGGACTGTATGTATCTTACTGATAAACATCCTAACCTGTATGTATCTTACTGATACTATATGCTAACCAGGACTGTATGTATGGTACTGATATTGACATCCTAACCAACACTGTATATATCTTACTGATAAACATCTTAACCAGGACTGTATGTATCTTACTTATACTGACATCCTAACTAGGACTGTATGTATCTTACTGGTACTATAGCCTAACCAGGACTGTATGTATCTTACTGATAAACATCCTAACCAGGACTGCATTTATGTTACTGATAAATATCCTAAACAGGACTGTATGAATCTTACTGATACTATATCCTAAACAGGACTGTATGGATCTTACTGATAAACATCCTAACCAGGACTGTATGTATGTTACTGACAAACATCCTAACCAGCTCTGTATGTATGTTACTGATAAACATCCTAAACAGGACTGTATGTATCTTACTGGTAAACATCCTAACCAGGACTGTATGCATCTTACTGATAAACATCCTAACCAGGATTGTATGTATCTTACTGATATTGACATCCTAACCAAGACTGTATGTATCTTACTGATAAACATCCTAACCAGGACTGTATGTATCTTACTGATGCTACATCCTAGCCAGGACTATATGTATGTTACTTATACTGTCATCCTACCCAGGACTGTATGTATCTTACTGATAAACATCCTAACCGGGACTGTATGTACCTTACTGATAAACATCCTAACCAGGACTGTATGTATCTTACTGATATTGACATCCTAACCAAGACTGTAGGTATCTTACTGATAAACATCCTAACCAGGACTGTATGTATCTTACTGATAAACATCCTAACCAGGACTGTATGTATCTTACTGATGCTACATCCTAACCAGGACTGTATTTATCTTACTGATATTGACATGCTAACCAAGACTGTATGTATTTTACTGATAAACATCCTAACCAGGACTGTATGTATCTTACTAATAAACATTCTAACCAGGACTGTATGTATCTTACTGATATACATCCTAAACGGGACGGTATGTATCTTACTGATAAACATGCTAACCAGGACTGTATGTATCTTACTGATAAACATCCTAACCAGGACTGTATGTATCTTATTGATAAACATCCTAACCAGGATAGTATGCATCTTACTGATAAACATTCTAACCAGGACTGTTTCTATGTTACTGATAAACATCCTAACTGGGACTTTATGTATCTTAATGATAAACATCCTAACCAGGACTGCATGTATCGTACTGATACTACATCCCAACCAGGACTGTATGTATCTTACAGATAAACATACTAACCAGGACGGTATGTATGTTACTGATAAACATCCTAACCGGACTCTCTGTATCTTACTGATAAATATCCTAACCAGGACTTTATGTGTCTCACTGATACTATATCCTAACCAGGACTGTATGTATCTTACTGATATTGACATCCTAACCAGGACTATATGTATCTTACTGATAAACATACTAACCAGGACTGTATGCATCTTACTGATATTGACATCCTAACCAGGACTGTATGTATATTACAGATAAACATCCTAACCAGGACTGTATATATGTTACTGATAAACATCCTACCCAGGACTGTATGTATGTTACAGATAAACATCCTAACCAGGACTGTATGTATCTTACTGATGCTATATCCTAATCAGGACTGTATGTATCTTACTGATACTATATCCTAACCAGGACTGTATGTATGTTATTCATAAACATCCTAACCAGGACTGTATGTATCTTACTGATACTGACATCCTCACCAGGACTGTATGTATGTTACTGATAAACATCCTAACCAGGACTGTATGTATATTACTGATGCTATATCCTAATCAGGACTGTATGTATCTTACTGATACTATAGCCTAACCAGGACTGTATGTATGTTATTCATAAACATCCTAACCAGGATTGTATGTATCTTACTGATAAACATCCTAACCAGGACTGTATGTATCTTACTGATAAAGATCCTAACCTGTATGTATCTTACTCATACTATATGCTAACCAGGACTGTATGTATGGTACTGATATTGACATCCTAACCAAGACTGTATATATCTTACTGATAAACATCTTAACCAGGACTGTATGTATCTTACTTATACTGACATCCTAACTAGGACTGTATGTATCTTACTGGTACTATAGCCTAACCAGGACTGTATGTATCTTACTGATAAACATCCTAACCAGGACTGCATTTATCTTACTGATAAATATCCTAAACAGGACTGTATGAATCTTACAGATACTATATCCTAAACAGGACTGTATGGATCTTACTGATAAACATCCTAACCAAGACTGTATGTATGTTACTGACAAACATCCTAACCAGCTCTGTATGTATGTTACTGATAAACATCCTAAACAGGACTGTATGTATCTTACTGATAAACATCCTAACCAGGACTGTATGCATCTTACTGATAAACATTCTAACCAGGACTGTATGTATGTTACTGATAAACATCCTAACCAGGACTGTATGTACCTTACTGATAAACATCCTAACCAGGACTGTATGTATCTTACTGATAAACATCCTAACCAGGACTGTATGTATCTTACTGATACTGACATCCTCACCAGGACTGTGTGTATGTTACTGATAAACATCCTAACCAGGACTGTATGTATGTTACTGACAAACATCCTAACCAGCTCTGTATGTATGTTACTGATAAACATCCTAAAAAGGACTGTATGTATCTTACTGGTAAACATCCTAACCAGGACTGTATGCATCTTACTGATAAACATCCTAACCAGGATTGTATGTATCTTACTGATATTGACATCCTAACCAAGACTGTATGTATCTTACTGATAAACATCCTAACCAGGACTGTATGTATCTTACTGATGCTACATCCTAGCCAGGACTATATGTATGTTACTTATACTGTCATCCTACCCAGGACTGTATGTATCTTACTGATAAACATCCTAACCGGGACTGTATGTACCTTACTGATAAACATTCTAACCAGGACTGTATGTATCTTACTGATATTGACATCCTAACCAAGACTGTAGGTATCTTACTGATAAACATCCTAACCAGGACTGTATGTATCTTACTGATAAACATCCTAACCAGGACTGTATGTATCTTACTGATGCTACATCCTAACCAGGACTGTATTTATCTTACTGATATTGACATGCTAACCAAGACTGTATGTATTTTACTGATAAACATCCTAACCAGGACTGTATGTATCTTACTAATAAACATTCTAACCAGGACTGTATGTATCTTACTGATATACATCCTAAACGGGACGGTATGTATCTTACTGATAAACATGCTAACCAGGACTGTATGTATCTTACTGATAAACATCCTAACCAGGACTGTATGTATCTTATTGATAAACATCCTAACCAGGATAGTATGTATCTTACTGATAAACATTCTAACCAGGACTGTTTCTATGTTACTGATAAACATCCTAACTGGGACTTTATGTATCTTAATGATAAACATCCTAACCAGGACTGCATGTATCGTACTGATACTACATCCCAACCAGGACTGTATGTATCTTACAGATAAACATACTAACCAGGACGGTATGTATGTTACTGATAAACATCCTAACCGGGACTCTCTGTATCTTACTGATAAATATCCTAACCAGGACTTTATGTGTCTCACTGATACTATATCCTAACCAGGACTGTATGTATCTTACTGATATTGACATCCTAACCAGGACTATATGTATCTTACTGATAAACATACTAACCAGGACTGTATGCATCTTACTGATATTGACATCCTAACCAGGACTGTATGTATATTACAGATAAACATCCTAACCAGGACTGTATATATGTTACTGATAAACATCCTACCCAGGACTGTATGTATGTTACAGATAAACATCCTAACCAGGACTGTATGTATCTTACTGATGCTATATCCTAATCAGGACTGTATGTATCTTACTGATACTATATCCTAACCAGGACTGTATGTATGTTATTCATAAACATCCTAACCAGGACTGTATGTATCTTACTGATACTGACATCCTCACCAGGACTGTATGTATGTTACTGATAAACATCCTAACCAGGACTGTATGTATATTACTGATGCTATATCCTAATCAGGACTGTATGTATCTTACTGATACTATAGCCTAACCAGGACTGTATGTATGTTATTCATAAACATCCTAACCAGGATTGTATGTATCTTACTGATAAACATCCTAACCAGGACTGTATGTATTTTACTGATAAACATACTAACCTGTATGTATCTTACTCATACTATATGCTAACCAGGACTGTATGTATGGTACTGATATTGACACCCTAACCAAGACTGTATATATCTTACTGATAAACATCTTAACCAGGACTGTATGTATCTTACTTATACTGACATCCTAACTAGGACTGTATGTATCTTACTGGTACTATAGCCTAACCAGGACTGTATGTATCTTACTGATAAACATCCTAACCAGGACTGCATTTATCTTACTGATAAATATCCTAAACAGGACTGTATGAATCTTACAGATACTATATCCTAAACAGGACTGTATGGATCTTACTGATAAACATCCTAACCAAGACTGTATGTATGTTACTGACAAACATCCTAACCAGCTCTGTATGTATGTTACTGATAAACATCCTAAACAGGACTGTATGTACCTTACTGATAAACATCCTAACCAGGACTGTATGTATCTTACTGATAAACATCCTAACCAGGACTGTATGTATCTTACTGATACTGACATCCTCACCAGGACTGTGTGTATGTTACTGATAAACATCCTAACCAGGACTGTATGTACCTTACTGATAAACATCCTAACCAGGACTGTATGTATCTTACTGATATTGACATCCTAACCAAGACTGTATGTATCTTACTGATAAACATCCTAACCAGGACTGTATGTACCTTACTGATAAACATCCTAACCAGGACTGTATGTATCTTACTGATATTGACATCCTAACCTGGACTGTATGTATCTTACTAATATTGGCATCCTAACCAAGACTGTATGTATCTTACTGATAAACATCCTAACCAGGACTGTATGTATCTTGCTTATACTGTCATCCTACCCAGGACTGTATGTATCTTACTGATAAAAATCCTAACCGGTACTGTATGTACCTTACTGATAAACATCCTAACTAGGACTGTATGCATCTTACTGATATTGACATCCTAACCAAGACTGTAGGTATCTTACTGATAAACATCCTAACCAGGACTGTATGTATCTTACTGATAAACATCCTAACCAGGACTGTATGTATCTTACTGATAAAGATCATAACCAGGACTGTATGTATCTTACCGATAAACATCCAAACCAGGACAGTATGTATGTTACTGATAAACATTCTAACCAGGACTGTATGTATGTTACTGATAAACATTCTAACTGGGACTTTATGTATCTTACCGATAAACATCCTAACGAGGACTTTATGTATCTTACTGATACTATATCCTAACCAGGACTGTATGTATCTTACTGATAAACATCCTAACCAGGACTGTATGTATCTTACTGATAAACATCCTAACCAGGACTGTATTTATCTTACTGATATTGACATCCTAACCAAGACTGTATGTATTTTACTGATAAACATCCTAACCAGGACTGTATGTATCTTACTAATAAACATTCTAACCAGGACTGTATGTATCTTACTGATATACATCCTAACCGGGACGGTATGTATCTTACTGATAAACATGCTAACCAGGACTGTATGTATCTTACTGATAAACATCCTAACCAGGACTGTATGTATCTTATTGATAAACATCCTAACCAGGACAGTATGTATCTTACTGATAAACATTCTAACCAGGACTGTTTCTATGTTACTGATAAACATCCTAACTGGGACTTTATGTATCTTAATGATAAACATCCTAACCAGGACTGCATGTATCGTACTGATACTACATCCCAACCAGGACTGTATGTATCTTACAGATAAACATACTAACCAGGACGGTATGTATGTTACTGATAAACATCCTAACCGGGACTCTGTATCTTACTGATAAATATCCTAACCAGGACTTTATGTGTCTCACTGATACTATATCCTAACCTGGACTGTATGTATCTTGCTGATATTGACATCCTAACCAGGACTGTATGTATCTTACTGATAAACATACTAACCAGGACTGTATGCATCTTATTGATATTGACATCCTAACCAGGATTGTATGTATATTACAGATAAACATCCTAACCAGGACTGTATATATGTTACTGATAAACATCCTACCCAGGACTGTATGTATGTTGCAGATAAACATCCTAACCAGGACTGTATGTATCTTACTGATAAACATCCTATCCAGGACTGTATGTATCTTACTGATACTGACATCCTCACCAGGACTGTATGTATTTTACTGATAAACATCCTAACCACGACTGTATGTATCTTACTGATAAACATCCTAACCAGGACTGTATGTATATTACTGATGCTATATCCTAACCAGGACTGTATGTATCTTACTGATGCTATATCCTAATCAGGACTGTATGTATCTTACTGATACTATACCCTAACCAGGACTGTATGTATGTTATTCATAAACATCCTAACCAGGATTGTATGTATCTTACTGATAAACATCCTAACCAAGACTGTATGTATCTTACTGATAAACATCCTAACCTGTATGTATCTTACTGATACTATATGCTAACCAGGACTGTATGTATGGTACTGTTATTGACATCCTAACCAAGACTGTATATATCTTACTGATAAACATCTTAACCAGGACTGTTCGTATCTTACTTATACTGACATCCTAACTAGGACTGTATGTATCTTACTGGTACTATAGCCTAACCAGGACTGTATGTATCTTACTGATAAACATCCTAACCAGGACTGCATTTATCTTACTGATAAATATCCTAAACAGGACTGTATGAATCTTACAGATACTATATCCTAAACAGGACTGTATGGATCTTACTGATAAACATCCTAACCAGGACTGTATGTATGTTACTGACAAACATCCTAACCAGCTCTGTATGTATGTTACTGATAAACATCCTAAACAGGACTGTATGTATCTTACTGATAAACATCCTAACCAGGACTGTATGCATCTTACTGATAAACATTCTAACCAGGACTGTATGTATGTTACTGATAAACATCCTAACCAGGACTGTATGTACCTTACTGATAAACATCCTAACCAGGACTGTATGTATCTTACTGATATTGACATCCTAACCAAGACTGTATGTATCTTACTGATAAACATCCTAACCAGGACTGTATGTATCTTACTGATGCTACATCCTAGCCAGGACTATATGTATCTTACTGATACTGACATCCTAACCTGGACTGTATGTATCTTACTAATATTGACATCCTAACCAAGACTGTATGTATCTTACTGATAAACATCCTAACCAAGACTGTATGTATCTTGCTTATACTGTCATCCTACCCAGGACTGTATGTATCTTACTGATAAACATCCTAACCGGGACTGTATGTATCTTACTGATAAACATCCTAACCAGGACTGTGTGCATCTTACTGATATTGACATCCTAACCAAGACTGTAGGTATCTTACTGATAAACATCCTAACTAGGACTGTATGTATCTTACTGATAAACATCGTAACCAGGACTGTATGTATCTTCCCGATAAACATCCAAACCAGGACAGTGTGTATCTTACTGATAAACATTCTAACCAGGACTGTATGTATGTTACTGATAAACATTCTAACTGGGACTTTATGTATCTTAATGATAAGCATCCTAACCAGGACTTTATGTATCTTACTGATACTATATCCTAACCAGGACTGTATGTATCTTACTGATATTGACATCCTAAACAGGACTCTATGTATCTTACTGATAAACATCCTAACCAGGACTGTATGTTTCTTACCGATAAACATCCTAACCAGGACAGTATGTATCTTATTGATAAACATTCTAACCAGGACAGTATGTATGTTACTGATAAAAATCCTAACTGGGACTTTAAGTATCTTAATGATAAACATCCTAACCAGGACTGTATGTATCTTACTGATACTATATCCTAACCAGGACTGAATGTTTCTTACTGATACTGACATCCTAACCAGGACTGTATGTATCTGACTGATAAACATCCTAACTGGGACTGTATGTATCTTACTGATATTGACATACTAACCAGGACTGTATGTATCTTACTGATTAACATTTTAACCAGGACTGCATGTATCTTATTGATAAAAATCCTAACCAGGACTGTATGTATCTTACTGATAAACATCCTAACCAGGACTGTATTTATCTTACTGATAAATATCCTACACAGGACTGTATGTCTCTTATGGATACTATATCCTAAACAGGACTGTATGGATCTTACTGATAAACATCCTATCCAGGACTGTATGTATGTTAATAATAAACATCCTAACCAGCTCTGTATGTATGTTAATAATAAACATCCTAACCAGCTCTGTATGTATGTTACTGATATTGACATCCTAACCAGGACTGTATGCATCTTACTGATAAACATCCTAACCAGGACTGTATTTATCTTACTGATAAATATCCTAAACAGGACTGTATGTATCTTATGGATACTATATCCTAAACAGGACTGTATGGATCTTACTGATAAACATCCTAACCAGGACTGTATGTATGTTAATAATAAACATCCTAACCAGCTCTATATGTATGTTACTGATAAACATCCTAAACAGGATTGTATGTATCTTACTGATAAACACCCTAACCAGGACTGTATGTATCTTACTGATAAACATTCTAACCAGGACTGTATGCATGTTACTGATAAACATCCTAACCAGGACTGTATGTATCTTACTGATAAACATCCTAACCAGGACTATATGTATCTTACTGATGCTACATCCTAACCAGGACTGTATGTACCTTACTGATATTGACATCCCAACCAAGACTTTATGTATTTTACTTATAAACATCCTAACCAGGACTGTATGTATCTTACTGATGTTACATCCTAACCAGGACTGTATGTATCTTACTGATACTGACATCCTAACCTGGACTGTATGTATCTTACTGATATTGACATCCTAACCAAGACTGTATGTATCTTACTGATAAACATCCTAACCAGGAATGTATGTATCTTGCTTATACTGTCATCCTACCCAGGACTGTGTGTACCTTACTGATAAACATCCTAACTGGGACTGTATGTATCTTACTGATAAACATCCTAACCAGAACTGTATGTATCTTACTGATAAACATCCTAACCGGGACTGTATGTATCTTACTGATAAACATCCTAACCAGGACTGTATGTATCTTACTGATAAACATCCTAACTGGGACTGTATGTATCTTAATGATAAACATCCTAACCAGGACTGCATGTATCGTACTGATACTATATCCCAACCAGGACTGTATGTATCTTACTGATAAACATCCTAACCAGGACAGTATGTATCTTACTGATAAACATTCTAATGAGTACTGTATATATGTTACTGATAAACATCCTAACTGAGACTTTAAGTATCTTTATGATAAACATCCTAACCAGGACTGTATGTATCTTACTGATATGATATCCTAACCAGGACTATATGTATCTTACTGATACTGACATCCTAACCTGGACTGTATGTATCTTACTGATACTGACATCCTAACCAGGACTGTATGTATCTTGCTTATCCTGCCATCCTACCCAGGATTGTGTGTATCTTACTGATAAACATCCTAACCAGACTGTATGTATCTTACTGATAAACATCCTAACCAGAACTGTATGTATCTTATCGATAAACATCCTAACCAGGACAGTATGTATCTTACTGATAAACATTCTAACCAGGACTGTTTGTATGTTACTGATAAACATCCTAACCGGGACTTTATGTATCTTAATGATAAACATCCTAACCAGGACTGCATGTATCGTACTGATACTATATCCCAACCAGGACTGTATGTATCTTACAGATAAACATCCTAACCAGGACTGTATGTATGTTACTGATAAACATCCTAACCGGGACTCTCTGTATCTTATTGATAAACATTCTAACCAGGACTTTATGTATCTTACTGATACTATATCCTAACCAGGACTGTATGTATCTTACTGATATTGACATCCTAACCAGGACTGTATGTATCTTACTGATAAACATACTAACCAGGACTGTATGTATTTTACTGATATTGACATCCTAACCAGGACTGTATGTATGTTACAGATAAACATCCTAACCAGGACTGTATATATGTTACTGATAAACATCCTACCCAGGACTGTATGTATCTTACTGATAAACATCCTAACCAGGACTGTATGTATCTTACTGATACTATATCCTAACCAGGACTGTATGTATGTTACTGATAAACATCCTAACCAGGACTGTATGTATCTTACTGATACTATATCCTAATCAGGACTGTATGTATCTTACTGATACTATATCCTAACCAGGACTGTATGTATGTTACTCATAAACATCCTAACCAGGATTGTATGTATCTTACTGATAAACATCCTAACCAGGACTGTATGTATCTTACTGATAAACATCCTAACCTGTATGTATCTTACTGATACTATATCCTAACCCTGACTGTAGGTATCTTACTGATAAACATCCTAACCAGGACTGTATGTATCTTCCTGATAAACATCCTAACCAGAACTGTATGTATCTTATCGATAAACATTCTAACCAGGACAGTATGTATCTTACTGATAAACATTCTAACCAGGACTGTTTGTATGTTACTGATAAACATCCTAACTGGGACTTTATGTATCTTAATGATAAACATCCTAACCAGGACTGCATGTATCGTACTGATACTACATCCCAACCAGGACTGTATGTATCTTACAGATAAACATACTAACCAGGACGGTATGTATGTTACTGATAAACATCCTAACCGGGACTCTGTATCTTACTGATAAATATCCTAACCAGGACTTTATGTGTCTCACTGATACTATATCCTAACCTGGACTGTATGTATCTTGCTGATATTGACATCCTAACCAGGACTGTATGTATCTTACTGATAAACATACTAACCAGGACTGTATGCATCTTATTGATATTGACATCCTAACCAGGACTGTATGTATATTACAGATAAACATCCTAACCAGGACTGTATATATGTTACTGATAAACATCCTACCCAGGACTGTATGTATGTTGCAGATAAACATCCTAACCAGGACTGTATGTATCTTACTGATAAACATCCTATCCAGGACTGTATGTATCTTACTGATACTGACATCCTCACCAGGACTGTATGTATGTTACTGATAAACATCCTAACCACGACTGTATGTATCTTACTGATAAACATCCTAACCAGGACTGTATGTATATTACTGATGCTATATCCTAACCAGGACTGTATGTATCTTACTGATGCTATATCCTAATCAGGACTGTATGTATCTTACTGATACTATATCCTAACCAGGACTGTATGTATGTTATTCATAAACATCCTAACCAGGATTGTATGTATCTTACTGATAAACATCCTAACCAAGACTGTATGTATCTTACTGATAAACATCCTAACCTGTATGTATCTTACTGATACTATATGCTAACCAGGACTGTATGTATGGTACTGTTATTGACATCCTAACCAAGACTGTATATATCTTACTGATAAACATCTTAACCAGGACTGTATGTATCTTACTTATACTGACATCCTAACTAGGACTGTATGTATCTTACTGGTACTATAGCCTAACCAGGACTGTATGTATCTTACTGATAAACATCCTAACCAGGACTGCATTTATCTTACTGATAAATATCCTAAACAGGACTGTATGAATCTTACAGATACTATATCCTAAACAGGACTGTATGGATCTTACTGATACTATATCCTAACCAGGACTGTATGTATGTTACTCATAAACATCCTAACCAGGATTGTATGTATCTTACTGATAAACATCCTAACCAGGACTGTATGTATCTTACTGATAAACATCCTAACCTGTATGTATCTTACTGATACTATATCCTAACCCTGACTGTAGGTATCTTACTGATAAACATCCTAACCAGGACTGTATGTATCTTCCTGATAAACATCCTAACCAGAACTGTATGTATCTTATCGATAAACATTCTAACCAGGACAGTATGTATCTTACTGATAAACATTCTAACCAGGACTGTTTGTATGTTACTGATAAACATCCTAACTGGGACTTTATGTATCTTAATGATAAACATCCTAACCAGGACTGCATGTATCGTACTGATACTACATCCCAACCAGGACTGTATGTATCTTACAGATAAACATACTAACCAGGACGGTATGTATGTTACTGATAAACATCCTAACCGGGACTCTGTATCTTACTGATAAATATCCTAACCAGGACTTTATGTGTCTCACTGATACTATATCCTAACCTGGACTGTATGTATCTTGCTGATATTGACATCCTAACCAGGACTGTATGTATCTTACTGATAAACATACTAACCAGGACTGTATGCATCTTATTGATATTGACATCCTAACCAGGACTGTATGTATATTACAGATAAACATCCTAACCAGGACTGTATATATGTTACTGATAAACATCCTACCCAGGACTGTATGTATGTTGCAGATAAACATCCTAACCAGGACTGTATGTATCTTACTGATAAACATCCTATCCAGGACTGTATGTATCTTACTGATACTGACATCCTCACCAGGACTGTATGTATGTTACTGATAAACATCCTAACCACGACTGTATGTATCTTACTGATAAACATCCTAACCAGGACTGTATGTATATTACTGATGCTATATCCTAACCAGGACTGTATGTATCTTACTGATGCTATATCCTAATCAGGACTGTATGTATCTTACTGATACTATATCCTAACCAGGACTGTATGTATGTTATTCATAAACATCCTAACCAGGATTGTATGTATCTTACTGATAAACATCCTAACCAAGACTGTATGTATCTTACTGATAAACATCCTAACCTGTATGTATCTTACTGATACTATATGCTAACCAGGACTGTATGTATGGTACTGTTATTGACATCCTAACCAAGACTGTATATATCTTACTGATAAACATCTTAACCAGGACTGTATGTATCTTACTTATACTGACATCCTAACTAGGACTGTATGTATCTTACTGGTACTATAGCCTAACCAGGACTGTATGTATCTTACTGATAAACATCCTAACCAGGACTGCATTTATCTTACTGATAAATATCCTAAACAGGACTGTATGAATCTTACAGATACTATATCCTAAACAGGACTGTATGGATCTTACTGATAAACATCCTAACCAGGACTGTATGTATGTTACTGACAAACATCCTAACCAGCTCTGTATGTATGTTACTGATAAACATCCTAAACAGGACTGTATGTATCTTACTGATAAACATCCTAACCAGGACTGTATGCATCTTACTGATAAACATTCTAACCAGGACTGTATGTATGTTACTGATAAACATCCTAACCAGGACTGTATGTACCTTACTGATAAACATCCTAACCAGGACTGTATGTATCTTACTGATATTGACATCCTAACCAAGACTGTATGTATCTTACTGATAAACATCCTAACCAGGACTGTATGTATCTTACTGATGCTACATCCTAGCCAGGACTATATGTATCTTACTGATACTGACATCCTAACCTGGACTGTATGTATCTTACTAATATTGACATCCTAACCAAGACTGTATGTATCTTACTGATAAACATCCTAACCAAGACTGTATGTATCTTGCTTATACTGTCATCCTACCCAGGACTGTATGTATCTTACTGATAAACATCCTAACCGGACTGTCTGTATCTTACTGATAAACATCCTAACCAGGACTGTGTGCATCTTACTGATATTGACATCCTAACCAAGACTGTAGGTATCTTACTGATAAACATCCTAACCAGGACTGTATGTATCTTACTGATAAACATCGTAACCAGGACTGTATGTATCTTACCGATAAACATCCAAACCAGGACAGTGTGTATCTTACTGATAAACATTCTAACCAGGACTGTATGTATGTTACTGATAAACATTCTAACTGGGACTTTATGTATCTTAATGATAAGCATCCTAACCAGGACTTTATGTATCTTACTGATACTATATCCTAACCAGGACTGTATGTATCTTACTGATATTGACATCCTAAACAGGACTCTATGTATCTTACTGATAAACATCCTAACCAGGACTGTATGTTTCTTACCGATAAACATCCTAACCAGGACAGTATGTATCTTATTGATAAACATTCTAACCAGGACAGTATGTATGTTACTGATAAAAATCCTAACTGGGACTTTAAGTATCTTAATGATAAACATCCTAACCAGGACTGTATGTATCTTACTGATACTATATCCTAACCAGGACTGAATGTTTCTTACTGATACTGACATCCTAACCAGGACTGTATGTATCTGACTGATAAACATCCTAACTGGGACTGTATGTATCTTACTGATATTGACATACTAACCAGGACTGTATGTATCTTACTGATTAACATTTTAACCAGGACTGCATGTATCTTATTGATAAAAATCCTAACCAGGACTGTATGTATCTTACTGATAAACATCCTAACCAAGACTGTATTTATCTTACTGATAAATATCCTACACAGGACTGTATGTCTCTTATGGATACTATATCCTAAACAGGACTGTATGGATCTTACTGATAAACATCCTAACCAGGACTGTATGTATGTTAATAATAAACATCCTAACCAGCTCTGTATGTATGTTAATAATAAACATCCTAACCAGCTCTGTATGTATGTTACTGATATTGACATCCTAACCAGGACTGTATGCATCTTACTGATAAACATCCTAACCAGGACTGTATTTATCTTACTGATAAATATCCTACACAGGACTGTATGTATCTTATGGATACTATATCCTAAACAGGACTGTATGGATCTTACTGATAAACATCCTAACCAGGACTGTATGTATGTTAATAATAAACATCCTAACCAGCTCTGTATGTATGTTACTGATAAACATCCTAAACAGGATTGTATGTATCTTACTGATAAACATCCTAACCAGGACTGTATGTATCTTACTGATAAACATTCTAACCAGGACTGTATGCATGTTACTGATAAACATCCTAACCAGGACTGTATGTATCTTACTGATAAACATCCTAACCAGGACTATATGTATCTTACTGATGCTACATTCTAACCAGGACTGTATGTATCTTACTGATATTGACATCCCAACCAAGACTGTATGTATTTTACTGATAAACATCCTAACCAGGACTGTATGTATCTTACTGATGTTACATCCTAACCAGGACTGTATGTATCTTACTGATACTGACATCCTAACCTGGACTGTATGTATCTTACTGATATTGACATCCTAACCAAGACTGTATGTATCTTACTGATAAACATCCTAACCAGGAATGTATGTATCTTGCTTATACTGTCATCCTACCCAGGACTGTATGTACCTTACTGATAAACATCCTAACTGGGACTGTATGTATCTTACTGATAAACATCCTAACCAGAACTGTATGTATCTTACTGATAAACATCCTAACCGGGACTGTATGTATCTTACTGATAAACATCCTAACCAGGACTGTATGTATCTTACTGATAAACATCCTAACTGGGACTGTATGTATCTTAATGATAAACATCCTAACCAGGACTGCATGTATCGTACTGATACTATATCCCAACCAGGACTGTATGTATCTTACTGATAAACATCCTAACCAGGACAGTATGTATCTTACTGATAAACATTCTAATGAGTACTGTATATATGTTACTGATAAACATCCTAACTGAGACTTTAAGTATCTTTATGATAAACATCCTAACCAGGACTGTATGTATCTTACTGATATGATATCCTAACCAGGACTATATGTATCTTACTGATACTGACATCCTAACCTGGACTGTATGTATCTTACTGATACTGACATCCTAACCAGGACTGTATGTATCTTGCTTATCCTGCCATCCTTCCCAGGATTGTGTGTATCTTACTGATAAACATCCTAACCGAGACTGTATGTATCTTACTGATAAACATCCTAATCAGAACTGTATGTATCTTATCGATAAACATCCTAACCAGGACAGTATGTATCTTACTGATAAACATTCTAACCAGGACTGTTTGTATGTTACTGATAAACATCCTAACCGGGACTTTATGTATCTTGATGATAAACATCCTAACCAGGACTGCATGTATCGTACTGATACTATATCCCAACCAGGACTGTATGTATCTTACAGATAAACATTCTAACCAGGACTGTTTGTATGTTACTGATAAACATCCTAACCGGGACTCTCTGTATCTTATTGATAAACATTCTAACCAGGACTTTATGTATCTTACTGATACTATATCCTAACCAGGACTGTATGTATCTTACTGATATTGACATCCTAACCAGGACTGTATGTATCTTACTGATAAACATACTAACCAGGACTGTATGTATTTTACTGATATTGACATCCTAACCAGGACTGTATGTATGTTACAGATAAACATCCTAGCCAGGACTGTATATATGTTACTGATAAACATCCTACCCAGGACTGTATGTATCTTACTGATAAACATCCTAACCAGGACTGTATGTATCTTACTGATACTATATCCTAACCAGGACTGTATGTATGTTACTGATAAACATCCTAACCAGGACTGTATGTATCTTACTGATACTATATCCTAATCAGGACTGTATGTATCTTACTGATACTATATCCTAACCAGGACTGTATGTATGTTACTCATAAACATCCTAACCAGGATTGTATGTATCTTACTGATAAACATCCTAACCAGGACTGTATGTATCTTACTGATAAACATCCTAACCTGTATGTATCTTACTGATACTATATCCTAACCCTGACTGTAGGTATCTTACTGATAAACATCCTAACCAGGACTGTATGTATCTTCCTGATAAACATCCTAACCAGAACTGTATGTATCTTATTGATAAACATTCTAACCAGGACAGTATGTATCTTACTGATAAACATTCTAACCAGGACTGTTTGTATGTTACTGATAAACATCCTAACTGGGACTTTATGTATCTTAATGATAAACATCCTAACCAGGACGGCATGTATCGTACTGATACTATATCCCAACCAGGACTTTATGTATCTTACAGATAAACATCCTAACCAGGACTGTATGTATGTTACTGATAAACATCCTAACCGGGACTCTCTGTATCTTATTGATAAACATTCTAACCAGGACTTTATGTATCTTACTGATACTATATCCTAACCAGGACTGTATGTATCTTACTGATATTGACATCCTAACCAAGACTGTATGTATCTTACTGATAAACATCCTAACCAGGACTGTATGTATCTTACTGATGCTACATCCTAGCCAGGACTATATGTATCTTACTGATACTGACATCCTAACCTGGACTGTATGTATCTTACTAATATTGACATCCTAACCAAGACTGTATGTATCTTACTGATAAACATCCTAACCTGTATGTATCTTACTGATACTATATCCTAACCCTGACTGTAGGTATCTTACTGATAAACATCCTAACCAGGACTGTATGTATCTTCCTGATAAACATCCTAACCAGAACTGTATGTATCTTATCGATAAACATTCTAACCAGGACAGTATGTATCTTACTGATAAACATTCTAACCAGGACTGTTTGTATGTTACTGATAAACATCCTAACTGGGACTTTATGTATCTTAATGATAAACATCCTAACCAGGACTGCATGTATCGTACTGATACTACATCCCAACCAGGACTGTATGTATCTTACAGATAAACATACTAACCAGGACGGTATGTATGTTACTGATAAACATCCTAACCGGGACTCTGTATCTTACTGATAAATATCCTAACCAGGACTTTATGTGTCTCACTGATACTATATCCTAACCTGGACTGTATGTATCTTGCTGATATTGACATCCTAACCAGGACTGTATGTATCTTACTGATAAACATACTAACCAGGACTGTATGCATCTTATTGATATTGACATCCTAACCAGGACTGTATGTATATTACAGATAAACATCCTAACCAGGACTGTATATATGTTACTGATAAACATCCTACCCAGGACTGTATGTATGTTGCAGATAAACATCCTAACCAGGACTGTATGTATCTTACTGATAAACATCCTATCCAGGACTGTATGTATCTTACTGATACTGACATCCTCACCAGGACTGTATGTATGTTACTGATAAACATCCTAACCACGACTGTATGTATCTTACTGATAAACATCCTAACCAGGACTGTATATATATTACTGATGCTATATCCTAACCAGGACTGTATGTATCTTACTGATGCTATATCCTAATCAGGACTGTATGTATCTTACTGATACTATATCCTAACCAGGACTGTATGTATGTTATTCATAAACATCCTAACCAGGATTGTATGTATCTTACTGATAAACATCCTAACCAAGACTGTATGTATCTAACTGATAAACATCCTAACCTGTATGTATCTTACTGATACTATATGCTAACCAGGACTGTATGTATGGTACTGTTATTGACATCCTAACCAAGACTGTATATATCTTACTGATAAACATCTTAACCAGGACTGTATGTATTTTACTTATACTGACATCCTAACTAGGACTGTATGTATCTTACTGGTACTATAGCCTAACCAGGACTGTATGTATCTTACTGATAAACATCCTAACCAGGACTGCATTTATCTTACTGATAAATATCCTAAACAGGACTGTATGAATCTTACAGATACTATATCCTAAACAGGACTGTATGGATCTTACTGATAAACATCCTAACCAGGACTGTATGTATGTTACTGACAAACATCCTAACCAGCTCTGTATGTATGTTACTGATAAACATCCTAAACAGGACTGTATGTATCTTACTGATAAACATCCTAACCAGGACTGTATGCATCTTACTGATAAACATTCTAACCAGGACTGTATGTATGTTACTGATAAACATCCTAACCAGGACTGTATGTACCTTACTGATAAACATCCTAACCAGGACTGTATGTATCTTACTGATATTGACATCCTAACCAAGACTGTATGTGTCTTACTGATAAACATCCTAACCAGGACTGTATGTATCTTACTGATGCTACATCCTAGCCAGGACTATATGTATCTTACTGATACTGACATCCTAACCTGGACTGTATGTATCTTACTAATATTGACATCCTAACCAAGACTGTATGTATCTTACTGATAAACATCCTAACCAAGACTGTATGTATCTTGCTTATACTGTCATCCTACCCAGGACTGTATGTATCTTACTGATAAACATCCTAACCGGGACTGTATGTATCTTACTGATAAACATCCTAACCAGGACTGTGTGCATCTTACTGATATTGACATCCTAACCAAGACTGTAGGTATCTTACTGATAAACATCCTAACCAGGACTGTATGTATCTTACTGATAAACATCGTAACCAGGACTGTATGTATCTTACCGATAAACATCCAAACCAGGACAGTGTGTATCTTACTGATAAACATTCTAACCAGGACTGTATGTATGTTACTGATAAACATTCTAACTGGGACTTTATGTATCTTAATGATAAGCATCCTAACCAGGACTTTATGTATCTTACTGATACTATATCCTAACCAGGACTGTATGTATCTTACTGATATTGACATCCTAAACAGGACTCTATGTATCTTACTGATAAACATCCTAACCAGGACTGTATGTTTCTTACCGATAAACATCCTAACCAGGACAGTATGTATCTTATTGATAAACATTCTAACCAGGACAGTATGTATGTTACTGATAAAAATCCTAACTGGGACTTTAAGTATCTTAATGATAAACATCCTAACCAGGACTGTATGTATCTTACTGATACTATATCCTAACCAGGACTGAATGTTTCTTACTGATACTGACATCCTAACCAGGACTGTATGTATCTGACTGATAAACATCCTAACTGGGACTGTATGTATCTTACTGATATTGACATACTAACCAGGACTGTATGTATCTTACTGATTAACATTTTAACCAGGACTGCATGTATCTTATTGATAAAAATCCTAACCAGGACTGTATGTATCTTACTGATAAACATCCTAACCAGGACTGTATTTATCTTACTGATAAATATCCTACACAGGACTGTATGTCTCTTATGGATACTATATCCTAAACAGGACTGTATGGATCTTACTGATAAACATCCTAACCAGGACTGTATGTATGTTAATAATAAACATCCTAACCAGCTCTGTATGTATGTTAATAATAAACATCCTAACCAGCTCTGTATGTATGTTACTGATATTGACATCCTAACCAGGACTGTATGCATCTTACTGATAAACATCCTAACCAGGACTGTATTTATCTTACTGATAAATATCCTACACAGGACTGTATGTATCTTATGGATACTATATCCTAAACAGGACTGTATGGATCTTACTGATAAACATCCTAACCAGGACTGTATGTATGTTAATAATAAACATCCTAACCAGCTCTGTATGTATGTTACTGATAAACATCCTAAACAGGATTGTATGTATCTTACTGATAAACATCCTAACCAGGACTGTATGTATCTTACTGATAAACATTCTAACCAGGACTGTATGCATGTTACTGATAAACATCCTAACCAGGACTGTATGTATCTTACTGATAAACATCCTAACCAGGACTATATGTATCTTACTGATGCTACATCCTAACCAGGACTGTATGTATCTTACTGATATTGACATCCCAACCAAGACTGTATGTATTTTACTGATAAACATCCTAACCAGGACTGTATGTATCTTACTGATGTTACATCCTAACCAGGACTGTATGTATCTTACTGATACTGACATCCTAACCTGGACTGTATGTATCTTACTGATATTGACATCCTAACCAAAACTGTATGTATCTTACTGATAAACATCCTAACTGAGACTTTAAGTATCTTTATGATAAACATCCTAACCAGGACTGTATGTATCTTACTGATATGATATCCTAACCAGGACTATATGTATCTTACTGATACTGACATCCTAACCTGGACTGTATGTATCTTACTGATACTGACATCCTAACCAGGACTGTATGTATCTTGCTTATCCTGCCATCCTACCCAGGATTGTGTGTATCTTACTGATAAACATCCTAACCGAGACTGTATGTATCTTACTGATAAACATCCTAACCAGAACTGTATGTATCTTATCGATAAACATCCTAACCAGGACAGTATGTATCTTACTGATAAACATTCTAACCAGGACTGTTTGTATGTTACTGATAAACATCCTAACCGGGACTTTATGTATCTTAATGATAAACATCCTAACCAGGACTGCATGTATCGTACTGATACTATATCCCAACCAGGACTGTATGTATCTTACAGATAAACATCCTAACCAGGACTGTATGTATGTTACTGATAAACATCCTAACCGGGACTCTCTGTATCTTATTGATAAGCATTCTAACCAGGACTTTATGTATCTTACTGATACTATATCCTAACCAGGACTGTATGTATCTTACTGATATTGACATCCTAACCAGGACTGTATGTATCTTACTGATAAACATACTAACCAGGACTGTATGTATTTTACTGATATTGACATCCTAACCAGGACTGTATGTATGTTACAGATAAACATCCTAACCAGGACTGTATATATGTTACTGATAAACATCCTACCCAGGACTGTATGTATCTTACTGATAAACATCCTAACCAGGACTGTATGTATCTTACTGATACTATATCCTAACCAGGACTGTATGTATGTTACTGATAAACATCCTAACCAGGACTGTATGTATCTTACTGATACTATATCCTAATCAGGACTGTATGTATCTTACTGATACTATATCCTAACCAGGACTGTATGTATGTTACTCATAAACATCCTAACCAGGATTGTATGTATCTTACTGATAAACATCCTAACCAGGACTGTATGTATCTTACTGATAAACATCCTAACCTGTATGTATCTTACTGATACTATATCCTAACCCTGACTGTAGGTATCTTACTGATAAACATCCTAACCAGGACTGTATGTATCTTCCTGATAAACATCCTAACCAGAACTGTATGTATCTTATCGATAAACATTCTAACCAGGACAGTATGTATCTTACTGATAAACATTCTAACCAGGACTGTTTGTATGTTACTGATAAACATCCTAACTGGGACTTTATGTATCTTAATGATAAACATCCTAACCAGGACTGCATGTATCGTACTGATACTATATCCCAACCAGGACTTTATGTATCTTACAGATAAACATCCTAACCAGGACTGTATGTATGTTACTGATAAACATCCTAACCGGGACTCTCTGTATCTTATTGATAAACATTCTAACCAGGACTTTATGTATCTTACTGATACTATATCCTAACCAGGACTGTATGTATCTTACTGATATTGACATCCTAACCAAGACTGTATGTATCTTACTGATAAACATCCTAACCAGGACTGTATGTATCTTACTGATGCTACATCCTAGCCAGGACTATATGTATCTTACTGATACTGACATCCTAACCTGGACTGTATGTATCTTACTAATATTGACATCCTAACCAAGACTGTATGTATCTTACTGATAAACATCCTAACCAGGACTGTATGTATCTTGCTTATACTGTCATCCTACCCAGGACTGTATGTATCTTACTGATAAACATCCTAACCGGACTGTATGTATCTTACTGATAAACATCCTAACCAGGACTGTGTGCATCTTACTGATATTGACATCCTAACCAAGACTGTAGGTATCTTACTGATAAACATCCTAACCAGGACTGTATGTATCTTACTGATAAACATCGTAACCAGGACTGTATGTATCTTACCGATAAACATCCAAACCAGGACAGTGTGTATCTTACTGATAAACATTCTAACCAGGACTGTATGTATGTTACTGATAAACATTCTAACTGGGACTTTATGTATCTTAATGATAAGCATCCTAACCAGGACTGTATGTATCTTACTGATACTATATCCTAACCAGGACTGTATGTATCTTACTGATATTGACATCCTAAACAGGACTCTATGTATCTTACTGATAAACATCCTAACCAGGACTGTATGTTTCTTACCGATAAACATCCTAACCAGGACAGTATGTATCTTATTGATAAACATTCTAACCAGGACTGTATGTATGTTACTGATAAAAATCCTAACTGGGACTTTAAGTATCTTAATGATAAACATCCTAACCAGGACTGTATGTATCTTACTGATACTATATCCTAACCAGGACTGAATGTTTCTTACTGATACTGACATCCTAACCAGGACTGTATGTATCTGACTGATAAACATCCTAACTGGGACTGTATGTATCTTACTGATATTGACATACTAACCAGGACTGTATGTATCTTACTGATTAACATTTTAACCAGGACTGCATGTATCTTACTGATAAAAATCCTAACCAGGACTGTATGTATCTTACTGATAAACATCCTAACCATGACTGTATTTATCTTACTAATAAATATCCTACACAGGACTTTATGTATCTTATGGATACTATATCCTAAACAGGACTGTATGGATCTTACTGATAAACATCCTAACCAGGACTGTATGTATGTTAATAATAAACATCCTAACCAGCTCTGTATGTATGTTAATAATAAACATCCTAACCAGCTCTGTATGTATGTTACTGATATTGACATCCTAACCAGGACTGTATGCATCTTACTGATAAACATCCTAACCAGGACTGTATTTATCTTACTGATAAATATCTTACACAGGACTGTATGTATCTTATGGATACTATATCCTAAACAGGACTGTATGGATCTTACTGATAAACATCCTAACCAGGACTGTATGTATGTTAATAATAAACATCCTAACCAGCTCTGTATGTATGTTACTGATAAACATCCTAAACAGGATTGTATGTATCTTACTGATAAACATCCTAACCAGGACTGTATGTATCTTACTGATAAACATTCTAACCAGGACTGTATGCATGTTACTGATAAACATCCTAACCAGGACTGTATGCATCTTACTGATAAACATCCTAACCAGGACTATATGTATCTTACTGATGCTACATCCTAACCAGGACTGTATGTATCTTACTGATATTGACATCCCAACCAAGACTGTATGTATTTTACTGATAAACATCCTAACCAGGACTGTATGTATCTTACTGATGTTACATCCTAACCAGGACTGTATGTATCTTACTGATACTGACATCCTAACCTGGACTGTATGTATCTTACTGATATTGACATCCTAACCAAGACTGTATGTATCTTACTGATAAACATCCTAACCAGGAATGTATGTATCTTGCTTATACTGTCATCCTACCCAGGACTGTATGTACCTTACTGATAAACATCCTAACTGGGACTGTATGTATCTTACTGATAAACATCCTAACTGGGACTGTATGTATCTTAATGATAAACATCCTAACCAGGACTGCATGTATCGTACTGATACTATATCCCAACCAGGACTGTATGTATCTTACTGATAAACATCCAAACCAGGGCAGTATGTATCTTACTGATAAACATTCTAATGAGTACTGTATATATGTTACTGATAAACATCCTAACTGAGACTTTAAGTATCTTTATGATAAACATCCTAACCAGGACTGTATGTATCTTACTGATATGATATCCTAACCAGGACTATATGTATCTTACTGATACTGACATCCTAACCTGGACTGTATGTATCTTACTGATACTGACATCCTAACCAGGACTGTATGTATCTTGCTTATCCTGCCATCCTACCCAGGATTGTGTGTATCTTACTGATAAACATCCTAACCGAGACTGTATGTATCTTACTGATAAACATCCTAACCAGGACTGTATGTATCTTACTGATAAACATCCTAACCAGAACTGTATGTATCTTATCGATAAACATCCTAACCAGGACAGTATGTATCTTACTGATAAACATTCTAACCAGGACTGTTTGTATGTTACTGATAAACATCCTAACTGGGACTTTATGTATCTTAATGATAAACATCCTAACCAGGACTGCATGTATCGTACTGATACTATATCCCAACCAGGACTGTATGTATCTTACAGATAAACATCCTAACCAGGACTGTATGTATGTTACTGATAAACATCCTAACCGGGACTCTCTGTATCTTATTGATAAACATTCTAACCAGGACTTTATGTTTCTTACTGATACTATATCCTAACCAGGACTGTATGTATCTTACTGATATTGACATCCTAACCAGGACTGTATGTATCTTACTGATAAACATACTAACCAGGACTGTATGTATTTTACTGATATTGACATCCTAACCAGGACTGTATGTATGTTACAGATAAACATCCTAACCAGGACTGTATATATGTTACTGATAAACATCCTACCCAGGACTGTATGTATCTTACGGATAAACATCCTAACCAGGACTGTATGTATCTTACTGATACTATATCCTAACCAAGACTGTATGTATGTTACTGATAAACATCCTAACCAGGACTGTATGTATCTTACTGATACTATATCCTAATCAGGACTGTATGTATCTTACTGATACTATATCCTAACCAGGACTGTATGTATGTTACTCATAAACATCCTAACCAGGATTGTATGTATCTTACTGATAAACATCCTAACCAGGACTGTATGTATCTTACTGATAAACATCCTAACCTGTATGTATCTTACTGATACTATATCCTAACCCTGACTGTAGGTATCTTACTGATAAACATCCTAACCAGGACTGTATGTATCTTCCTGATAAACATCCTAACCAGAACTGTATGTATCTTATCGATAAACATCCTAACCAGGACAGTATGTATCTTACTGATAAACATTCTAACCAGGACTGTTTGTATGTTACTGATAAACATCCTAACTGGGACTTTATGTATCTTAATGATAAACATCCTAACCAGGACTGCATGTATCGTACTGATACTATATCCCAACCAGGACTTTATGTATCTTACAGATAAACATCCTAACCAGGACTGTATGTATGTTACTGATAAACATCCTAACCGGGACTCTCTATATCTTATTGATAAACATTCTAACCAGGACTTTATGTATCTTACTGATACTATATCCTAACCAGGACTGTATGTATCTTACTGATATTGACATCCTAATCAGGACTGTATGTATCTTACTGATAAACATACTAACCAGGACTGTATGTATTTTACTGATATTGACATCCTAACCAGGACTGTATGTATGTTACAGATAAACATCCTAACCAGGACTGTATATATGTTACTGATAAACATCCTAACCAGGACTGTATGTATCTTACTGATAAACAACCTAACCAGGACTGTATGTATCTTACTGATACTATATCCTAACCAGGACTGTATGTATCTTACTGATAAACATCCTAACCAGGACTGTATGTATCTTACTGATACTGACATCCTCACCAGGACTGTATGTATGTTACTGATAAACATCCTAATCAGGACTGTATGTTTCTTACTGATACTATATCCTAACCAGGACTGTATGTATGTTACTCATAAACATCCTAACCAGGATTGTATGTATCTTACTGATAAACATCCTAACCAGGACTGTATGTATCTTACTGATAAACATCCTAACCTGTATGTATCTTACTGATACTATATGCTAACCAGGACTGTATGTATCTTACTGATAAGCATCCTAACTAGTACTGTATGTATCTTACTGATACTATATCATAACCAGGACTGTATGTATGTTACTGATAAACATCCTAACCAGGACTGTATGTGTCTTAATGATAAACATCCTAACCAGGACTGTATGTATCTTACTGATACTGACATCCTAGCCAGAACTGTATGTATCTTACTGATAAACATCCTAACCAGGGCGGTATGTATCTTACTGATAAATATCCTAACCAAGACTGTATGTATCTTACTGATAAACATCCTAACCGGGAATGTATGTATCTTACTGATAAACATCCTAACTGGGACTGTATGTATCTTTCTGATAAACATCCTAACCAGGATTGTATGTATGTTACTGATAAACATCTTAACCAGGACTGTATGTATCTTACTGATACTATATCCTAACCAGGACTGCATGCATGTTACTCATATACATCCTAACCAGGACTGTATGTATCTTACTGATAAACATCCTAACCAGGACTGTATGTATCTTACTGATAAACATTCTAACCAGGACTGTATGTACCTTACTGATAAACATCCTAACCAGGTCTGCATGTATCTTACTGATAAACATCCTAACCAGGACTGTATGCATCTTACTGATAAATATCCTAACCAGGACTGTATGCATTTAACTGATACTGACATCCTAACCAGGACTGTATGTATCTTACTGATAAACATCCTAACCAGTACTATATGTATCTTACTGATAAACATCTTAACCAAGACTATATGTATCTTACTGATAAACATCTTAACCAGGACTGTATGTATCTTACTGATAAACATCCTAACCAGGACTGTATGCATCTTACTGATAAACATCCTAACCAGGTCTGCATGTATCTTACTGATAAACATCCTAACCAGGACTGTATGCATCTTACTGATAAATATCCTAACCAGGACTGTATGCATTTAACTGATACTGACATCCTAACCAGGACTGTATGTATCTTACTGATAAACATCCTAACCAGGACTATATGTATCTTACTGATAAACATCTTAACCAGGACTATATGTATCTTACTGATAAACATCTTAACCAGGACTGTGTGTATCTTACTGATAAACATCCTAACCAGGACTGTATGCATCTTACTGATAAACATCCTAACCAGGACTGTATGTATCTTACTGATATTGACATCCTAACCAGGACTGTATGTATCTTACTGATACTGACATCCTAACCAGGATTGTATGCATCTTACGGATAAACATCCTAACCAGGACTGTATGTATGTTACTGATAAACATCCTAACCGGGACTGTAGGTATCTTACTGAAAAACATCCTGACCAGGACTGTATGAATCTTAATGATAAACATCCTAACCAGGACTGTATGTATCTTACCGATAAACATCCTAACCAGGACAGTATGCATCTTACTGATAAACATCCTAACCAGGACTGTATGCATGTTACTGATAAACATCCTAACCAGGAATGTATGTATCCTACTGATACTATATCCTAACCAAGACTGTATGTATGTTACTGATAAACATCCTAACCAGGACTGTATGTATCTCACTGATAAACATCTTAACCAGGACTGTATGTATGTTACTGATAAACATCCTAACAAGCACTATATGTATCTTAATGATAAACATCTTAACCAGGCCTGTATGTATCTTACTGATAAACATCCTAACCAGAACTTTATGTATCTTACTCATAAACATCCTAACCAGGACTGTATGTATCTTACTGATAAACATCTTAACCAGGGCAGTATGTATCTTACTGATAAACATCCTAACCAGGGCAGTATGTATCTTACTCATAAACATCCTAACCAGGACTGTATGTATCTGACTGATACTATACCCTAACCAGGACTTTATGTATCTTACTGACACTGGCATCCTAATCAGAACTGCAGGACTAGTTTTCTTCCTTCTGTAGCTTGTTGGGATGGTCTATGGCTCTCCATGACCCTGAGTTTGATAAAACAGGTATCAGAAAATAAATGCTGAGTCTTTAAGTTACACAGCTTTATGCAGTCAATCTGCTGAAATGAGCAACAGTGCTGAATTATGAGTTTAGATTTCTTTTTTATTTTATTTTCTCTGATGTCAAATCCAGAAATGATGACTTCTCTTCACTGATGAACTGGCCAAAATGGCATTATAGTCACAGATATTTGGTTTTTATATTTCTTTTTCATGGGGGAGGGGGTAATATTTTTAGTTAATACTGTGAGCAGAATAAAAAATAGAATAGTAGCTTAGAGGCATTCAAATGACATCAGTTTACTTTGTACCTGTTTACCTGCACATTTTTTGTTGGTCCCATCAGACCTCAACGTACTGTGCTAGCCCCCAGTGCCCCACATCCACACTAGGTCTTCCAGCCATCTTTCTCCCTACACTAACTGAGCTATTCTAGTATTGCTGAGGTCAGTCATGAAACCTAAAGGCATCCTGAAGGCTCGGCTGTCTATGCTTCTGTGTGGGGAAGGTTCTTCTATTTGCCCTACTCACTCCTTTCCTCACTCCCATGCTCACTGACTACATCAGAGGGCAAATCCCCTTATCGAAACACACTTTCCCTTAGGGAGCATCATCAGTGACAGCAGTCCTATCCAGGTAAGGCACGTCCATACCTTCCTGACACCCTGTCATTCGTCTGAGTCAGTAATCAAACCTGGGTCATCTGGGTTGTAATTAGCGGATTATCCCTCTACGCCACTGGAGTGGCTAGTTTATCAAAACATTTGATCATACAAATGTATACCTATACAGACTGACCACATGGCAACAGTTGCTAATATACATCTCACAAACAGGCGGGCAAATAAATAACTAGAAAATATTTTGAAGAAATACTTATTTCTGTAATAATCTTTGTCCAGAGTCCATGTTATCCTTTTGAAAGTAATTTACAAAGTAAGAATTTCATTTGACGGACATTAATGAATGCTATCACTAAAGAGTGGGAAATGCATTACTATTGTAGAGAACATGACTTGCCTCTTGAAAGTCATAGATGGCATTACAAAAAGTGAATTTTAATAACTTTTGAAAATCTGGAAAGCTTCACGCAACTTTGATAAGTTACAAAAAAAATACTAAGACGAGAATTTACCTGTTTCTATGGTATGTTTCTCTTGTATGTTTCAATTTTCAAAAATCTCTGGTGCTACTGCAGAAGCCTTTGCTATAAGGACTATAACTTTAATTGCCTGGTCTTTGTAGTAAAAGCCACATAAATAAAAGTCTTGTATGGCAGTCTTTCTGTTTCAGCATAATCTTTGTTACACCAGTTAACACCACTCTAGAGACCCTCTGAAGAGTCACTTAGTTATAACTAATTTGCATATACATTTTGTTTGTACATCTTTGGGATTCCAAAGTGGTGTCAAGTAGCATAGGTCTTATACACCTGTATACAACCCTAGTGTTTCCATTAGTGTGATGGTATAAAAAGTGACAGATGTCATACTATTACGCAAAAGCGCACCTAAAAACATGCTGGCTATGCCCTTGCAACTCCCACTCTAATATCATCCACCCCATCCAACCACTACCTTTCTCTCCACTCCACTAACTACCTTGATTATAGCAAGCTCAGATGCTCATAAGCCTAGTACTTATTATACAGCAGGAACTTCTCATTGTAACATTTGTTAATGTCTGTTATGTACTTCACAGATAAAGATTCTAGTTGTCTACTGATGTACTATGTTCTTCATCTGTAAATATGTTGTAAGTAATTGCTATGTTAAATTGTTAAATCACTATGAAATCCAATGTAACTACTGTCTGTTTATTTTACTGTGGAGCTTTTCTCCCCGGGCCTCCGCTGAGAATGGACCTATATCCAGTCGGACACTCCCGGGCAACAAATTTAAATAAATAAATAAATAAAATAAATAAATAAGTGGTATGATAGCACCAGTCACTGTCTATGGATGTCCAGATGTATAACACACTACACCCTCCTCCCCCTTATGGCTTTACTGTGCTTTATTGCAGGTGCTGTCCATACTACCTGTACTCTACTATCAGTTGCAGAATAGTCAATCCCTTTACTAGGCTTCCTGTCACCTTTATGAACTGTGCAGGTGATGCATCAAAACTAAACAGTATAAAACTTTAGCAACATGTAAACTACCATGAGATAAACACATAGAATAACATAACTCCATTCCAGAAGTCACTGGCTACAAACTTTTAAAGATCATGTGCAGTGGTGTCCACCTTACCTTTCCAATCATCCTTTAAGTTGGCTTCCCACATTCATTACCATTTCTGGTTGCATTAAGCATCAGTAAAAGAAACAGTATGAGAAAATGAAACATTTAAACTTAAATCATACATTTTCGCAAAACGTTATTGCAGGTCACAGGTGTGCCATATGTGAAAGTTGTGAAACCTGCCTGGGTGGGCTACATACATATTGTAGATGATACCCTGTGCATTAAAGACTATCTGTAAGTTGATGGTGTTTGACCCTTTGTGGTTCATGGAACTCCTTCCCAGTTCACCAAGTGGAGCCTTTATTTCACTTTGGATAGTTTATGGCTCTAGTATCACAGGGAAATAGGACCATATCATAAAAATCTCACAAGATGTTAGCTCTCTCCTGTGGGGTACATGGGAACCACATATGCTACCTCACATGCTGAAGCATGACGTCAAGATACGTATGGAGTACTCTTGAGGCAGAGGCCTAAGATAGTCCCATTGTGTCTCTAGTAGGTCACTGAAAGGTCCCTGCATATAAGGTTGGCACTTTTCTACAATTTTCTGGCTGGTGTCCCTTTTAACTTAGTACTGGTACACAATGTCGGTATCATCAGAGGTGTAGCTGGCTCATTTGCACCCAGTGCCATTCCACAATCTGGTGCCTCCAAAGCTTTACATTTCTGAGGGAAAAAAAGGCCTGTTCTTCCCACGTGTACTACAACTTAAAAAAAAAAAAAAAACAACAGCAAAAAAGTATTTTACTATTAAATAAAGTAGCAAACTGCTTGCTACACTTATATACACACTGAAGCACTGAAGTACATTCTGAAAT